>NW_006256829.1:13184637-13194830 GCF_000478725.1 Eutrema salsugineum
TCTGCACTTCCTGAGAAGAAAGAAGAGATTTCCGAAGTTATGAAGTGTCTCCACCACATAATGAGTCATCTTGGATTGCAACAACCAAATAAGGTACACAATACGTGTAACTTTGACGGCTGGGACAACCCAATAGATTCTTATGATCAAGGGATGGTTAACACTGCAGAAGTCTATCAAATTCAAGATTTTCCATTCGTTTCTGATCACCGCGGCTCAATTCATCCGGACCGCGGCAAACCAAGATTTCACCGCGGTCGTGATGAAGCTGACCGCGGCCAAGACATGTTTCACCGCGGTCGCGAGCCACCTGACTGCGGGAAACCATCTTCCGAGCTTGTCTGGCAACCACCTTCCGAACCAATTTTGGCTATTCAATCTAATCCTGTTCCACATCCTAGTTTTCCCCCTTATGAAGCTGAAAACATAAACAAAAGAATTCTAGAGCTTGAAAAATCTAGGTCTCAAGAGATTAGTGATCTTAGATCTGAACTAAAAACGATGCAAGAAGATTTCAATGAAAAATTTTCCACCCTCCTTAGCCTAATGATCAAAACTAATTCTAAAAACTTAGAAAATTCTGAGGAGGAGCCAAGTGAAAAATCTTTCGAAAGCTCAAGCGAAGCAGATCCCTCCGATCATGTGAAAGCTATCACACTTAGGAGTGGATTAGCTTACAAAGAGCCTGAATTTCCTAAAGATCCCGAAGATGAGGAAAAGGGTAAGGAAAAGGAAAAAGAAAGAATCACGAATGAAGATGTTGAAAAAAAAGTAGTAGGAGAGAAGGATGGAGAAGAAGTAAGAAAAGATTCATCCCGGGAAATTCTCGGAGAAGACCCGATTCCTCCTCCACCAACTCGTGTCTATAAACCTAAACCACCATATCCTAGAGCCTTAAGAGCCCCTAAGAAAGAGAAAGAAAAAGCTAAGCTGAAAGAGTTAATCGATCAATTAAATGTGAGATTACCTTTCGCAGAAGCTTGTGCTATGATTCTCGCTTTAAGAAAATACATGAAGGGTATTCTAAAAAATCTTTAACTCTTGAAGAAGGCGTTATGATGATAACCCATGAATGTAGTTCTATCCTGCAAAGCCGAATCGCTGAAAAGAAAAACGATCCTGGAAGCTTTGTACTTTCATGCACCATCAATGATGTAGCTTTTGAACGTGCTCTCTGTGATTTAGGTTCTAGCATAAACATGATGCCTCTTTCAGTAGCAAAACGTTTAGAACATCACACTTTCAAGCCCACTAAAATTTCCTTAGTATTAGCTGATCGTTCTGTAAGACAACCTGTAGGTATCCTAATAGATGTTCCTGTAGAAATCGAAAAATGTTCCATACCTACCGATTTCGTAGTTCTAGAACTAGAAAGAGAACCTAAGGATCCACTTATTCTTGGAAGACCATTCCTATCTACAGCCAGAGCCATAATCAATGTTCCTGAAGGAAAAATCGACCTTCATCTAGCCGGCCTAGTTATGCAGTTTAACATGAACAAAAGTTTCGATAAACCAACTTTGGATGGCAAAATTTGTTGGGTTGATGAGTTAGACGGAATTATTGAGGAAGTCTATGAAGATCTGCTTCTAGACAACCCTTTAAGTGTCACGCTTTCACCTGCAAAAGATGAACGCAATTTCCTTGAAGAAATTTCAAGTAAATGCGCACTTATGCTTGATAAGTCCGAAACTTATAGGAAACCTCTACACTATCTAGATCTTAAGGACCAAACAAACATTCCTACACCTCCTAAAGACACTGCTGCAGCAGTTAATGATCCTTGGAGCGAGCTTAAAGCCCCTAAAGTCGAGCTTAAACCTCTTCCCGTCGGACTTAAGTACGCCGACCAAATTCTACTTATCCTGTCAAAATAAACTCTGGTTTGACGGAAGAAGAAACCACAATGCTGTTGACTGAGCTGAGAAAGCATAGAAAAGCCTTAGGATATTCACTTGATGACATACCTGGAATCTCTCCAGATCTTTGTATGCACAAGATTAATCTAGAGGATAATGCTAAAAACTCAACCGAAAGTCAAAGGAGACTGAACCCTAATCTCATGGATGTTGTCAAGAAGGAGATTATGAAGCTTTTAGAAGCTGGAATAATCTTTCCTATCTCAGATAGCACTTGGGTTAGCCCAGTTCATGTTGTTCCGAAGAAAGGAGGAGTCACTGTCATTAAAAATGATAAAGATGAAATGATCGCTACAAGAACAGTAAATGGACATCGTATGTGCATCGATTACCGGAAACTAAACGCAGCAACTAGGAAAGATCATTTTCCACTTCCCTTCATAGATCAAATGCTAGAAAGATTAGCAAATCACCCTTACTATTGCTTCCTTGATGGATACTCCGGATTTTTCCAAATTTCTATTCGCCCGGAGGATCAAGAAAAAACGACATTCACTTGTCCATATGGCACGTTCGCTTCCAGACGTATGCCTTTTGGATTGTGTAATGCACCTGCTACCTTCCAGCGGTGCATGATGTCGATCTTCACAGACTTTATTGAAGATTTCATGGAAGTATTCATGGACGATTTCTCGGTCTATGGATCTTCTTTTGAAAATGCTTAGCCAATCTTGGTAAAGTTCTACAAAGATGTGAAGATAAGCACTTAGTATTAAATTGGGAAAAATGTCACTTCATGGTACGAGACGGAATCGTGCTTGGGCACAGAATTTCTGGAAAAGGAATTAAAGTTGACAAAGCTAAAATCAAAGTCATGACCAGCCTACAACCTCCCACAAACGTAAAAGGCATCCGTAGTTTCTTAGGACACGCAGGATTCTATAGGCGATTCATAAAAGACTTTTCTCAAATAGCTAGACCTCTTACGCGTTTACTTTGCAAGGAAACAAACTTCGAGTTCGATGATGAGTGTTTAGCCGCGTTTCATAAGATCAAAGAAGCCCTTGTCTCCGCTCCAGTCGTGCAAGCACCTGATTGGGTACTCCCGTTCGAAATCATGTGCGATGCAAGTGACTATGTAGTCGGAGCAGTGCTTGGCCAACAAAAAGATAAGAAACTGCACGTAATCTACTACGCAAGCAGAACTCTAGACGAAGCTCAATGCAATTATGCTACAACAGAGAAAGAACTTTTAGCTGTCGTATTTGCATTTGAGAAATTCCGTTCTTATCTCGTAGGATCTAAGGTCATAGTTCATACTGATCATGCTGCAATCAAGTATTTAATGTCTAAGAAAGACGCTAAACCTCGGTTGATAAGATGAATCCTCCTACTGCAAGAATTCGATATCGAAATTTGAGATCGGAAAGGAACAGATAATGGAGTTGCAGACCATCTTTCTCGAATTCGAGTTGAAGAAAGATTGCCCTTAAATGATAGTTTGCCAAAAGAAAACATCTATGCAATAGATACTACACCCACCAATGCCAATACCGCACCACCACGTCAGCTCATGCGACGAGCAGATGCTTTCAACACCCCATGGTCTAGGCACATAGCGAATTACCTAGCAGCTAATGTAGAACCACCTAACTTTGGTTATAGGAAGAAAAAGTTTCTGAAAGACGTAAGACATTATTTTTGGGATGAACCCTATCTCTATAAGAGATGTGCTGATGGGTTATTCCGAAGATGCGTGGCCGAAGAAGAGATGGAAGGAATTTTATTCGGATGCCATAGCTCGTCTTACACAGGACATTTCGCAACCTTCAAAACCGCTTCAAAGATCTTACAAGCTGGTTTCTGGTGGCCTACCTTGTTCAAAGATACTCAAGCTTATATATCGCGATGCGATAAATGCCAAAGGATGGGCAACATAAGCAAAATGAATGAGATGCCTCAAAATTTTATTCTCGAAGTTGAAATTTTTGATGTCTGGGGAATAGATTTTATGGGACCATTTCCTACTTCTTTTGGAAACCAATACATCTTAGTAGCAGTAGATTACGTCTCTAAGTGGGTAGAAGCAGTTGCTAGCCCCACCAATGATGCGAAAGTCGTCATTAAGCTGTTTAAATCTGTTATATTCCCGCATTTTTGAGTTCCTAGTATTGTGATAAGCGACGGTGGATCGCACTTCATCAACAGAGTTTTCGAGAACCTTCTTAGAAAGAATGGAGTTACACATAAAGTTGCTTCTCCATACCATCCCCAAACCAGCGGTCAAGTTGAAATCTCAAACAGAGAAATCAAGTCGATTTTGCAAAAAACAACTGCAGTTCATCGCAAGGATTGGTCTACCAAGCTTGACGATGCATTATGGGCATATCGAACAGCATTCAAGACACCATTAGGAACAACACCATTCAACCTAGTTTATGGAAAAGCATGTCACCTTCCAGTAGAACTCGAGTATAAGGTGCAATGGGCTATCAAGGAGATGAACATGAATCTGAAAACAGCTGGAGAAAGACGACTACTTCAACTTCATGAGTTAGAAGAAATCTGACACAATGCTTACGAAAACTCGAAGATCTACAAGGAGAAGACTAAAGCATATCATGATAAGAAGATTATTCATAGAACTTTTGCTCCTAACGATAAAGTCTTCTTTTCAATTCTCGTCTTAAGCTTTTTCTAGGAAAATTATGTTCAAGATGGTCAGGACCCTTCACGATAAAGGAAGTCAAGCCATACGGAGCCATTGTCCTGTGGGACAAAACCGGAAATTCATTCACAGTGAATGGACAGCGTGTAAAACCATATCTGGCTGAAGAAAGAGAAGACGAAAGGGAAGTGATGTTTTTGATTGATCCATCATCGGCCAATGATGAGATCGAAGAGTGTCACGACCCCGGTTAAGTCTAATCGAGCAACAATGTCAAGCTAACGACTTGAAACAAGCGCTTAGTGGAAGGCAACCCACTTGGTATTTTATCTATTTCCCTTTGACCTTTATTTTCTATTTCCATTGCTTTGTTTCTGTTAATTTCAGGATTTCAATAAAACAAAGACAAAAGACGAGCAGCACTCTCCAGCACGATAAGTTCACTTAAACATTTCAATTTTCTATTTTCTTTACCATTCTTTCCAAGATTTATCACACTGAGGACAGTGTGAAATAAGTCTGGGGGAGGATGTTCATCCGTTACTAATGAAATTTGATTTGTTTTGAGTTTGTTTTGGACACATAAAATTTTTCAAAAAGTTTTTTTCATAAAATTTTTCAAAAATCGTTTTCAAAATGTTTTTCAAAAAAGTTTTCAAACCAAGAACACAATAAACATTACTATGATGAATTAGACCAGTGTGCTTCTACGCTATTTCCTCGTTTTTTGCTCTTTTTGTGATCTAGGCCTAGACTAGGCGGTAGCTAAGTACTTGCATTACAAAATCCCACCAGAGAACTTGTATTCATGGAGATTCTTTCTGACAGGATATACTAGCTCATTTTATCTGGACTTAATTTTGACTTTTTTCTCATTAAAGCGTTAGATCAGGGAAACGAATCTTACATTCAGGACTCCCTTACCCTTTTACCACTCTTTGTTGATCCTGAATGGCTAGTTCATCTTTAGCTAGCTCCCCACGAACCTAACCTCTTTCAAACCACATGCACTCTTGTTTTTCATTGTCCTATATGCAGATATGTGCAAAAACGTCAGAGAGAAAGAGGATCAACGCGGTTTTCAGTCATTGAAGACGAAGGCCTGCGATTTCATTGGAATGATTCAACAAAAGGAGAAAACTCAGTTTGCCTTGGAAAAACTTCAAAATATTAGTACAATTTCGTCCCTTAGACTCTCTCTCTATAAAAGGTGTTTCCTTTTTCAAAAAAAAAAAAAATTTGAGAGGAAAGGAAATTTAGAACCTTAGAGAGTCTAGGAGGATTGAGTTTTATACTTGAGGCAAGCTTGATCTGATTATATGGAGTTTTGGAGATTATCTTTATGATTCCCGGAAAATATCTAAATCTGGGGGAACATCTGTTTACAACAAAGGAGGAAAATTATGCAACAACAATTGGCAAAAGAGAAGTGACTGAAAATCTGCGGTCATCAACATGTCCTTCTCTCTCTTGCGGTTTTGCATAATATCTTGCATCCTTCATATTCTTCAGGTAACCCTAAACACTTAAGCTCCACCACTTAAACAGCCCTTAATGCCAAACGCCGTCTACCCTGAATAATGTCTTTGATGAGAATCCACTACTATACTTAATGAATGTAGAGAGATAGTTGACTGGAAGTTAGATCTAAGTGTGTAGATATTCGCATGACGGATTAACGGACTAGTTTGCTTGTATTTTGGTGAGAATTTTCTAGACTAAATCCAAATAGATGTTTCACGATAAGTTATGGTTTAGAAGGACGGTCACTGAGATATTGTTTAGTTCCTACGATTTTCGAAAATTTATTTCCTGACTTAAGTTTGTTTGAGGACAAACAAAAAGGTAAGTCTAGGGAGTTTATAACACCGTATTTTGATCACTTTTATGGATCATAATAATGTCTTATGCAGGTGTTTTAACTCTGTTTTCAATGTTTTTAAAGTGTTTTCAATGTTTTAGAGTTTCAAAAGACTTTACAGGAAACTTGGGCAAAAGATATGCAATTTGGAACAAATCAGCAATTTTGGATAAATGCAGACTGTCAGAAGTATGACAAACGATGAAGACCTTCTCACCGTCTGATCACCCCCAAAAGTTGAGACAGCATAGAGGATCCAACCAACTTTCTAATGCACTTGGTTTGGAAACGATCCAACGGTTATGTCTTCAGATACTTCCGATGCAAGAATGACAGAAAATGCAGTTCCGGAAGAGAGCATGAGCCGGGACCGCGGCCAACACCCATTTTCCCGCGGGTAGAGCCACCGCGACCGCGGACATTGGTCGTTCACTTTCCCAACGATTTAATTAAAGCCCAGATCAATTCTTTTCGTTATTTTTGAAGCCCTAAGTGTCCAGGACCACTCCAGAAGCTATAAATACCCTCTTTATGTCATTCTAAAGAGGCAGAGACCGAAACTAATAGACAAAGAGGAGAGAAAGAGATTTTCGTGTAACCCTAAGGAGGAGCCGCCGTCTTCGAAGAAGGAGGAGCCACCGCTGGAGTGCAATCATCGCGCCTAGGTCGAAAGCTTTCATTGATTGTCTGAACTAGGTTGAAACGAGCAATTCTTCTATAGGAGTGGAAACCTACCTGTAGTTGAGTTGTGAATGTTGATGAGTCTTGTTTTGCTATTGCATCTTCTCCCTTCCAGGATCAGAGTGGAAACCTACTGATCAGGGTTGCGAGAGATAGTTGTTTAGTGCTGTGAAAGTAGGCTATTCATACTTCCGTGCCTCGAGTTCTAGAACATACGTAGTTGATTACCTTTATCACTTGTTTAAAATCGACATAGCTTAGTCCATGAATCCCTGCGAAACCCCTTGAGTTCCAACGTTTGTCTTTCATTGCTTACAACCTTTGCTTCTTATTCGATTTTCCTGATTTCAATTTGTCTTTGATTTATTCGCTTATTACCTGCTTTCTTTCTTTTTTTTTTTTTTTTTTTGAAGAATGTAAAATTTTATTCATCAAAAAAACCTCTTTACAAAAGAATGCTGCAGAAGTATTGATTTTAACAAGAGTTTTGCTTCATCACACAAAAGATGTCCTTGAGGCAAACCACCTCTGAAGGCCGTCTTCATATTTGCGATTACCAAAACTGTGAATTGTAGAGAGCCGATTACGAATGCATTTGTCGAGAAATTTGGTAAGGATGTGCGTTGTTGATGGGTCATCTCCGTGGCACCTCCTGTTCCTTTCTCGCCATATGCAGTGAATGGTCGCCTGAAAGGAGTATCGAAGAAGGAATAGTGTCGTTGAATGTTGCATCGAGTCCTGAAGGATGGGAACAATCACTGACCACTCTGTCGTGAATCTGTCTCGCAACAGGTTGCAAACAAGATAAGACCAGACCTCCCCTGTAAATCGGCATGAGAAGAAGAGGTGATCTCTAGTCTCAAGCGGGTATTTACATAAAACACATTCAGTGTTTATGGCATTGTTCCAAGCAGCCATGCGATCCTTTGTGGCGAGTCTGTTGAGGATCGCTAACCAAACAACAAAGGAGTATTTTGGAGTCGCGTACGAGAACCACACTCCTTTATGCCAGTCGACTCTATCATGTCTCTCTCGAATCTGGTTCCAAGTGTCTTTTGCAGAAAAAATTGATTTGAACTTGTTGCCTTTTCCCTTCCATAAAACACAATCTGCAGCAGTTGTCCGCCGACGTTGCTGATCAGATATGAGCTCCTCCAGTTCAGTAAACAGGGTATTACGATGATTTCGCCTGCGACGTCGATCTAATACTGCTCCTACTGATTCCTGCAACCGAATACCAAGCCCTATTCGACCCCCTGCACCAGTTTTTTCGAGCAAAACTCCTTGAGATGACCACTGATCAAACCAGAAGAAAGTACCATATCCATTCCCAATTTCGACTCTGCAAAAAGTCCTTGCTGTCTCACGATGTTTAAGGAGCTTCTTCCACATCCAGGACCCCGCCTGACTCTTCTCTGAAACAGACCAAAAAGATGTTCCTCGCAAGAGGTACATATGAATCCATCTCACCCATAAGGATGATTCGGAGCTGATGATCCTCCAAATCAATTTCAGGCAACTTACTTTATTGACTTCTTTCGTAGATCGGATGCCTAAACCACCCTCTTCTTTAGGCTTACACACTTCAGACCAAGCAACTTTTGCCTTGTGTGAATTGAGATCAGGCCCGGACCAGAGGAAAGCTGAACAGAGCTGCTCAATCTTAACCATACACTCACGAGGAAGGCAGAAAGCAGCAGACCAGAAATTAACCAAACTTGTGATAACCGATTACAGAAGCAGTAATCTTCCGGCGAACGAGAGGAAACGTGTTCTCCATGATCTAATTCGTGATCGAATTTTCTCCGTGTAGTGAGAGGTAATCCTAAGTATTTGACTGGTAAAGATCCAACTGCAAAGGGAAATCTCTCCTCTATAGTTTGTCGAACCGAGGCCTGCACTCCAGCCATATATAAGGTAGATTTCTCCAAACTAATCTTCAATCCAGAGATTTTCGCAAACTCCTCAAATACCTCAATAATCCCTTCCATGGAACTAAGCTTCCCATCTGCAAATACCATAAGATCGTCTGCAAAAAAAAAGTGCGTGAGACCCAAGTTTTTGCACAACGGATGGTAACCTACACGTCTTTCCTCACTGGCTTTGTCAAAAAATTTCGACAGCACATTCATACAAATCACAAAGAGATATGGAGAAAGGGAGCAACTCTGTCGCAAGCCACGACCACTGCGAAAAAATCCAGCTAGTTCCCCATTGACTTGTACCGAGAAGGATGCGGAGGTGATACAGAGCTTAATCCAGTGGATAAATTTTTCTGGAAAATTAAGAGCGGATAACGTGTTTAGAAGGAAAGACCACTGAACCGAGTCAAAAGCCTTCGAAATGTCTATCTTCATAGCACATCTCGGTGACACTTCCTCTTTATGATAATCCTTTACCACTTCTGTAGCCAACAACAAGTTTTCAATAAGAAGACGATTCTTCACAAACGCTGTCTGATTTGGAGCTATGAATTTCGGTAGGAGCACCTTCATCCTGTTGGCTATTATCTTAGATATCACCTTGTAAATCACATTACAACAGGATATAGGCCGGTAATCCTTCATCTGCTTGGCATTTTCCTTCTTTGGTATCAATGCCAAGATCGTTGAGTTAAGACCTTTAAGAAGGAAACCTTTCGCAAAGAAAGACTGAACCGCAACAGTGAAATCGCTGCCAACTACAGGCCAAGCCGCTTTGAAAAATTCCGAAGTAAAACCATCAGGCCCAGGAGACTTATCAGAAGGCATCTTGAATAGCACCGCTTTTACCTCATCTTCCGA
The DNA here is from genome assembly GCF_000478725.1 of Eutrema salsugineum. NCBI lineage: Eukaryota > Viridiplantae > Streptophyta > Magnoliopsida > Brassicales > Brassicaceae > Eutrema > Eutrema salsugineum. The sequence continues at coordinate 13,194,490 of NW_006256829.1, forward strand.
TACGTCTTGAATTAACATGCTCTGATCCATTTCCGAACATCTAAAATCAAACAGATTTTGCAGGCTTTCCACAGAGATACCCTCGTAATCCGTCGGCTGAAATTGCAGAAATTCCTGAAAAAATCAAACAGCTTCAGCTTTTATAGCACCATTGCCCGAAACAATGTCCCCATTCGGGCATTCAATTTCACGAATTGAGTTCCTCATTTTTCTTTCCTTTACCGCCAGATGAAAAGCTTTGTTATTCCCATCACCAGCTTTAAGCCAGTGTAGTTTTGATCGCTGCTTTAAAAATTTTTCCTCAATTCCCATAATACGTTCCCATTTGCTAAAAGCTTCTG
>NW_006256829.1:13194955-13252042 GCF_000478725.1 Eutrema salsugineum
ATATGTACCCACAACAGACCAGAGCAGGAGACGAAGCCCAGTGCGATGAAACTAGAGGAATGAACTCTTCCTGTTCCGTAAGCACATTCATGAACTTGAATGGTTTTTTCACCGAATCTCTTGGGAGCAAAGCGGCAGCGCAAATGGTCAGAGCATCCACCTGGCTCGAAAACAGAGTAAGATCTCGGATATGCTTGGGTCCAATTGTCATTGACTAGAACCCTGTCTAACTTCTTACTTATAACTCCTTCCTCTCTTTTATTGCACCAGGTGTACAATGGCCCATGATAATTAAGATCCATAAGAGAACAATACATCGTTATCTCTTGAAAGTCTCTCATACCCGCAGATATGCTGGGAGAATTAATAAACTCTGAGTGTTCTTCAACATCCAAAATTTCGTTATAGTCTCCAATTAGAATCCATGGCTTATTTCGAATGATAGGAGAGTCCTGATGAGCTTTAATATCGGCCCACAATTCCTCCCTTTCAGCTGCGAAATTCGATGCGTATATGAAGGAGCATATAAACTCGTTCTCCTCCCCCTTAAGTTGCACCGAACAAGTAACCAACTGCGAACTTTTAAACATAGGCGTTAGCCTCACATTTGGACTCCACACAATCCAAATTCGGCCTAACCGATGATTCTCGTAGTTTGAAAGAAACGACCACCCTTGAAACACTGAATCTACAATCTGTGAAGCTCTACTCTCCTTGACCCATGTCTCAAGTAAACAGCCAAATTGCAGCGAACCTTCCATCACCCACTTCTTCACTACGGAATGTTTTATAGTTTTGTTGAATCCGCGAACATTCCAGAAGAAACCCGTCATTTAATTTTTGTTTGGTTTAGCCTTCTTTGCTACAACACTCTGAACTGTGTCCTTTGTGTTTGTAGCAGCGGCTGAAGATAGAAATTTGTGATAAGCTTTGGTTTAATCGCTTTTTACTTGTTTTAGTTGCCTTCAATTGCTTTTGTTTTATTTGCTTTCTAGTTTAGATTTAGTGACAACCAAAACCCAAAACCAAAACCCAAACATGTTTAGTTCTAATCTGATTTAAGCGTTGCAGTGAATTCGTACTGAAACAACTAAGTCTCTGTGGATCGATACCCTAAGTATTACAGCGCACATCTGTGCACTTGCAGATATTTAGGAGTTATAAATTTAAAACCTGAAGCTTAGTAAAACGAAAACAACAAACCCCGCTTTTGCTCGCAATCATCCCCAAAAGCTCTCAAAAGTATAGATGAATCTAAGACAAAAGTTTTCTCTCTCAAAGTAAAAAGTGTATCAATCAGGGTGGCTGAAAACCCTTTTAAAAACTAAAAAACACGTAATTTGGGATTTCTAGCAATTATTAGAGACTTCAGGGCTTCACATATTCTTCAAAAATTGGATAAATCACGTTTTTCCTTTTTCCATAACATCGGTGTCGAGCGACACCAATGGTGATGTGGTGTCGAGCGACACCAAGGCACATAAAATCAACCTTCACGATTTTGATCCCTGTTTAGTTCCAAAATGCTCCAAAATCTTTAATTAAGCTTCAAACGTACCTAAGACCACTCTATAAATAAGACTTATATCATAGACTAAAACCATAAAAACCATGATATACCAGAAACATCTGTAAACTTTACCTCCACACAATTCTTATTTTGGTTTCAGGCCATGTGGTTTCTTTTCTTACCTTAACGTTAGATAGTTTTCAAAAAGACTTCCTCCATCCATCTTTCGAAGACTGCTTTGACTATCCATAGATCCCCAAAAGTTACATCATAGAAAGACTTGCACCAGCTTTACAAATTTCTTCTGAATCTCTTCTTAGAACACGGACCGGTGATGTTTCTCCACTTTGGGATCGTCCCTGTGGTCGTGTTCTCCAAGGAAGCAGCTAAACAAGTTTTCAGGACTAATGATCTAGATTAGTACTAATTTAGATACTTGTAGCCGACCTAAGTTGGTAGCGACCAGGTTGTATTTACTTACAACTTGCAAAGACATTGGTTTGACTCAGTATACGAGACATGAACAGAGCTTGCTGTTCTGGAGCTATTTAGTCCTAAAAAGCAAAAGATTTTCAAGTTATTAGAGAGGAAGAGAATGACTTGCTGGCCAAGAAATTAACAGAATCTGCTCAAACAGAGACCTCAGTGGATTTAGGGGAAATCAGTTTCTCCTTCTCCGCTGGCAACATATTTAGATTCGCCTTTGGACACAATTTTAAAGAGTGCAATGTCATCGATATGGAGAGAGTAGAAGGGATGGTGATAGAGTCAGAGACTAACGTAGGCATTTTGGTAATCACTTTGTTTTCTCCATTGAAGTGGTCTTTCAATAAAAATTAAACCATGATTCATGTTGACATAACATCAAAAGTAAATGGTTTAGTGACATAACATCAATTCATTAAGAGACATCGATTTTATGAAAAAGCTAGTCATAGGTTCCAAAGAAGAGTTTGGATTTCGTCATGTGATCTTTCTATTTATAAGAAAAAATATTACAAGTAGTTTCAGATATGTGTAATTTTATTTTATCTTCCCCTTAGATCCACCATAAGAGCTATATCAGCTTGATCTTAAAAAAGCATTAACAAACCTGATTCGAATATTTAATATTTTCCATACAATAATCAACATTATAAAAAATCATCAAACCTAACTAGTTTTGTGGTTATACGAATCAATTCCAAAACTAATTAAATGTTTAGATATATTGATGTCCACGTTATATGGCTATCGTTTTGGTTAATTAAATAGAGAGCTTTAATTATATCTAACCTGTGTTTTTGGGGGCTTCTCCTTTCCCACCCATTAAACACAAGAACATGATATGCCTCGAGAGATTTGCCTTAATTAATTCGATTCTTCTGATATAATAATTACAATGACTCTGATTTAGTACAAAAGCCTAACCACACGGATTGGCTATTTATTGCCTCTTTGAGAACAAAATGCTCTTCATTCCAAATACAATCTAAAAAAAAAACAAGAATAATGTCTATCTTCCTATATATCCTCTTTATCTTCCCTATCCTTTTGATATTCTTTACAAACTATTTACCTTCGAAAAGGAAGCTTCCTCCAGGACCTAAGGGTCTTCCGATCATCGGAAACTTGCACCAGCTTGGGAGATTGCTTCACAGTTCTCTTCACAAGCTCTCTTTAGAACATGGACCAGTCATGCTTCTCCATTTCGGGGTCGTCCCAATGGTCGTGTTCTCTTCCAAGGAAGCAGCTAAAGAGGTTCTCAAGACTCATGACTTAGAGACTTGCAACCGACCAAAGTTGGTGGCGAACGGGTTGTTTACTCACAACTTCAAAGACATTGGGTTCACTCAGTATGGCGAGGACTGGAGAGAGATGAAAAAACTCGTGGGGCTCAGCTCTTTAGTCCGCAAAAGCAAAAGTCTTTCAGGTATATATATCAGAGAGGAAGAGTGTGACTTGCTTGTCAAGGAAATATCAAAATCGGCTCGAACACAAACCTTATTGGATTTGAGAAAAGCCCTTTACTCCTTCACCGCCGGTATCATATTTAGAATCGCCTTTGGACAGAACTTCCGCGAGTGTGATTACATCGATATGGACAGAATTGAGGAGCTGGTGCAAGAGTCAGAAACCAACGTATGTGCCTTGGCATACACTGACTTCTTCCCCACGGGTCTCGGTTGGTTTGTTGACCTGGTCTCCGGTCAGCATTCGAGGATGAACAAAGCCTTTTCTAAACTAACTAATTTCTTTTAACAAGTGATCGATGAGCACTTCAAGATCGCACAACCCCAAGATCATTCAGACCTTGTCAGTGCCATGTTGAATATGATCAATAGACCCACTAACTCCGGTTATTTAAACATCACCTCTGAGCATCTTAAAGCAATGATGACGGTGAGTGAGATCATATCTCTTAACAAGTACGGAATTTGTTTTTATATTGGAGATAACTTAAGGAGAGAGGATATCGCTTGGGGAACAAGTTAACCCATGACATAGGAAAAATATACATCTTGTGCTGTAGTTTCATTTATATATACTTCTTGTTTTGTAGTTACATTTTTGTTATTCTTGCTAAACTGTTATCAGGATGTGGTTTTGGCGGGGGTGAACGCAGGAGTAACAACGATGATATGGTTGATGACAGAGCTAATCAGACATCCGAGAGTAATGAAAAACTCCAAGATGAGATGCGAACAAAGCTAGGACCCAACAAAGAGAGAATTGTAACAAGTTTTTAACCTGATAACGATATTTATGTTAGGTCCCGATTAGATCTGATGTCTGTTTACTATCTGTTTTATGCTGTTTGCTTTTGTTTGTGCAGGAAAGAAACGACACAGGCATATAACGAGTTCCCACGCCAAACCGGCAGTGGTACGTCTCGGTGAGCTTTAACCCAGCTCACAAGAGTATCAAGAGAAAGCCTGTACAAGTGATTCACACACCCCAAACTCACACCTCTCACCGTGAAGAGAAAACCATCCAAGGAGAAATGAGGAAACAAGAACAACGATGAATGACACTCACCACCTTACCAGATCTTGTTCGCTCACCCTAACTATGTTTCTCTCACCAAGCCGTAAGTTTCACACTTTCTGCTCGCTTTCCTACTTACTCTGATACTCGACCCCTTTATATATATACTCTCTGGTTTGGCTCATAGTGAAACCCCAACTAATGATGCTACCAAAACGCAGAGTATACAAAGCAAGAAGCACAAACCAGGCTTCAACAAACAGCTGTCTTCATAATGGGCTTCTACAACACCAGCAGGCCCATGACCCTAAAGACAACAGATCCAGACTGGCCCGGTGAATCGCATCTCACAAGAATCACAGAAGAAGATTTAGAGAAAGTTGAGTACTTGAAGCTAGTGATCAAAGAAACATTCAGATTACATCCACCTGCTCCTCTCTTGCTCCCAAGACAAACAATGTCTGACATCGAGATTCAAGGCTACACACAGAGCCGTGCTTACCATGTAGTGAAAAAGGCTTTCGCCTCAAACCCCCAAAATATGTTAATTTTTCAGGGCCCTCATTTTCTTAAAGGTGGTTAAGTGGTTTATGGTTGGCATGAAATCTTTTTTTACATAAGATGTTTTCTTATTTTTGTTTATAAGAGAGAAAAAAAAGAATAGATATAGGAAATAGATTAAGATTACATTCTCCCAATAGTTTTAGGAAATTGATTAAGATTTGTTTAGATTATCGGCTTTATAACATCCTAAAATAAGACCAAAACCCTAAAGCCCAAGAGAAAAAAAAAATTCATAGATTGCTTATCAGATATTGCTGACGATTCCATTTTCAGTTGCCTTGGCTGAAAGAAGTTTTTTAAAGTTGAAGTTGATAAAGTCTTAGTTGCGATCAACTATGTCACAATAAAGATTGAATGGCTTATCTATCATATCTATAGAAAGAAAACTAGTTAAGGACCTCGATTATGAGAGTTTGGTGAAAAAATTTATTGAAAAAGAAGGAAGAAAGATTATGTCTTAATTAGTTTTTTTAGATTAAAATTTTATTTTTGAATATTTTATATGATTTTAAAATTATATTATATTTTTTTGTTAGAAAACCTTTTTTTAAAATGAAAAAGGCCCTATTTTTTTAGTTTGCCTTAAGTCCTATAAACCTTCGCACGGCACTACACCATTCCCAAAAACACCATGATCAAGATCAACACTTACACAATAGGACGTGATCCCAAATCTTGGACTAACCATGAAGAATTCATTCCTGAGAGGTTTTCCAATAACCTTATCAACTACAAGGGTCAGCATTTTGAGCTCTTGCCCTTTGGAGCTGGACATAGGAGCTGTCCTGGTATGGCCTTGGGAATCACCATTCTTGAGCTTGGCCTTCTTAACATTCTTTACTTCTTCGACTGGAGTTTGCCCAATGGAATGACTATTGAAGAGATTGACATGGAAGAAGCAGGAGATTTAAACATTGCCAAGAAAGTCCCTCTTGAGCTCGTACCAACTCTTTGTCACTCGTAAAGAACAAAAGTACAAAACAATAAATGTATACAATACAAGATCAATAGTTGTATGTTTGCTTGTTTTATAATAAACACCAAACCTCAAAGGTGTATGAACCTCAATTACTACAAGAAGACAACTGATATAAGAAGCACAGAAATCGAAAATACAATACCAAAAGCGAGGTAATTCCTTTTGCTTTGTCTTATTTTTTCTTTCTTCCAAAATATGGAAAAAGAAATATTTTGAAATATTTTTTTAATTTTAGAAAGATAATTTCTCTTGTCAATATGTGAAATATTTTACAGGGAGCGATTCAATGTTTAGTGATTCAGAAGTGCACAATACACACTTCTGCTCCGCTGTCTCTGTGTTATAGTAAGTTCTGTTGTGTTTTTCCTAACATTTGCAAACATATTATCAAAAAAGTCATGGATGCATAATGCATTACATAATTAATTAGCATTTAAATGGCAGCAGAAACATTAATAAGTTTATGAAGGTTCTTCAAGAAAGTACTACTACTATAAAAGCAGAAAAGAAAATCACAATACTCTTAAAACAAACAAAAGTCATACTATAAATCTAAGAACTCATGATAATGGTGATGGTGATGATGAGAGACTCAACCACGTGTGATGTGGATCTTGACAGAGTGAACGAGCTTCCTATGATGAAACATCTCGCATTCAATTTTATCTTGCACTTTAATCTTGTTCCTTCTACATATTCTGTCCCATCCTTTGAAACAAATCCTATCATCTCCAAAGTTTGCTCTTTCTCCTACCACAGTGCCTTCTTCATCAATAAAATTGATGTTTTCCCCAAACCTAAGCTCATGGTCATTCTCATTCACCACGTTTGCTGGAATCAACTGCAGAAAAAAAAAAGACTTCAAAAGCCACACAAAACTTTTAAGAACCATATTAAAGTAGTCAGAGACAATAAATGAATCGAAATCTTTTTGTTACCAGGTCATATATCCTTTTCTTGAGTCTAGTATTGAAGAATATAGAAGTCATAGCCCCCAAATTTGAGCTCCCTGCCACAACTGAGACAAGAAGCTTTGATATATTAGTTTGTGTTTCGTGATTTCACAATGTAAAAAATACTTTGGAAAAAAAATTTATCTCGCCTGGAGCATCGACCATTGAAGTATCCTCTTCATCAGAATCAGAATTCTCGACCGTTTGCACCACAACTCCTGTCTCTTTACAAACAACAATCTTTGACATATTAGTTTGGGTTTTGATGATTTTTGCTATGTGAAATACTCTGAAAAAACACTCTCACCTGAAGCATCGGGCCATTGAAGTATCTTCTTCATCAGAATCAGAAAGCTCGACCATTGCATCACAGCTCTTGTCTCTTTACAACCCCAACGACCATAGACACTGACTTCAAATGTGCATTCACCGTCGTAGACAAAAGTTAAGTACTCACCATCCTTGAGTTCATGTTCCTCTGCAAATTTCGACCATCCAGCAGTGATATACGCACGCTCGCGTATTCTTGAGAAGTTCACAGTCCAAGTTCCTCCTCCAGTGCCTTGGAGCTTTGCAGTCTTTGGTAATGGATCTTTAAGATGTTCCGTGAAGGTCGTCGGGATGGACTGATGATAATCCAACACAAAATGTAAACAAAAATAGACTTGTTAAAACTAAAAGCAATAGAAACCACAGTGGCTTAGTTTCAACAAGAGTATGAGTGAGATACATTGAGAAAGAGTGGAGCGTTTTAAGCAGCAGACAAAAACATAAAGACAGGTATAGGAAGGTGAAACAAAGATCTATACAAATCCCCAATTTAAGCAACCAAAGATGATGGACAAAAAACCTAAGCTCGTAAAATGTCATTAAAGTCATCTAAGTCTGCATTTGCAAGTTGATAAACAAATCCAGGATTCTATGAAACCCTAAACCCTAACTGCTGATTAACTAAAGATTCTTTCTCCTAAACCATACGAAAGTTTGAGACTTTTCCTACTACAGTTATGTAAGAAGAAAGAGAGATTCTTTCTTACCATCGATTCAGAGGTCGTTACTGAGAGGAAAAACTTGAAAAAACGTGGAAGAACAACTTCATTGTCCGCCATGGAAGATGCTGAAAGAGAGAGAGGGGTTTGAAATGGGTCTACTAGAGTGACTGAGTGTGAGAGAGAGAAGAAACGTGGAATAACCACATCTGCACTGATTCACTGGCTCGGATTTGCCGATTAGCACACTGGTTCGGATTGACCCGAGAGATTGTCCCTGGAGTTTGACTCACTGGTTCGGATTTGCTGATTCGGACACTAAATTGGATCTTCCTCTAATCGATACACTTGTTTGTGTCTTGGGACTTTAACCTCAAATACTCTTAATGAGTTTAAAAAATTCTATATACTCTCCTTTTATTCTACATACTCCCCTCTATTTTTCATTATTTTTACTTTACCCTTTATTTAAAAATGGACACCACTCTCCATTTAAACCAAACCAATATAAAATTAATTTTGGTATTACTCAACTCAATCACCCAACCACCCAACCAACCAACCTTAATGGGACCCATTATTGTTCTTCTTTCTCTTTCCATCGATGTAAAAAAAAATCAAACCCAGAAATCTCCAACTCTAGTGAAGACGACCATCGACCGTAACAGAACCAAACACATATTCGGCGTCGTTCTGGAGCTGCTCTCAACGACCCTCAACTCAATATTCAAGGTGATTTCTTCCCCTTTACAACAAAAATAACAAGTTTTTATGTGTTTAGGATTTAGAAATTATGTTTGTGAATTTTTTCAGTTACTGAACTTTATGTATACGTATATTCAGGCTTTACATTGGTTATTTAAGTATATTATAGTACTAAAATACGTATGAATCTGGTTGAATCATCGATCTGAATCAATCAATTCTATAAGTAATCTCAAGCTTTTTAGTACAACTGGTATTATTGTGACAACTGGTACATATGGTACTATTGATGGATAACTATAAATATATTCTGTTATGTTTGGGAGTTTTTTTTAATACTGAACTTTATGTATACGTCTATTAAGGCTTTACATTGGTTATTTAAGTATATTATAGTACTGAAATACGTATGAATCGTACTGAATCATCGATCTGAATCGGTCTATTCTATAAGTAACCTGATTTTTTTTAGTACAACATGTAACTGAAACAACTGGTACAAATGGTACTACTGATGGACAACTGTAAATAAATTCTAATGAAGAGGACGATCTATCCAGTCCCCTATAAAGATGACTGGATTGTTCCTGGCCATATCTGAGGAAAATGTGTATTTTCTCCAGAAATAGTTAAGAAAAAAGGACGCATCAACATAACTAGGCATCCATCAGTTGGAGAACATCGAGGGAGAGGAAGAGGAAGAAGAGGAGGAAGAGGAAGAAGAAGAGGAATAGGAGCATGGTTGTATAATGATCCTAACGTAGCAGAACAAGAGGAAGAGGGATAGGAACCGATGATGATGTTTTGGTACAACTAGTATAACTATCGTGGACAACTCTAGTGTGAACTTGATGTTTTTTCCGTTTTATTTAAAATACCGCATTTCGGAAAACAGTATGTGTTTAAAGACTCTATTTCATATCTATTTTGATGAAGTAAATCCAACTTGATGCATTTTTGAATATTGAGAACACAAAAGTCATATTTTCATAATATCTATCTTATACTTCTATGGCAACTATTACAACTAATGCTATATAGTTATAAGAAATTAACAAAAAAACATAATTTTATACATTTAATTATCTATATGTGTCTTAAATGTCTTATTATTACCTATTTTCAAAAGTACAACTATAAAAATCTAATTTCTAATACGATATAATTAATAAAATCGTTTTATCTATGAAAGTACAACTCTGTGTAATAAAAAAAAATAGAGTACAACTTACCTACTTGGGTACAACTTTGTATATTATTTGATGGCGCAACAAAAGTAATTAATTATTTTTATAATTATTTTGACGGCGCTCGTGTAATTTGACGGCGCACATGTGGCTTTTATTTTTTATTATAATTTTTTTTAATTTTTTGACACTATACATTTCTTTTTACTTATTATTCTAGTTTTAACAACACCAGTTGTACGCGATAATATCAGTTGTACTAACCAAAAAAATCTGAAAACATAATTAAATTAATAAACCTTCTACTAGTTTTCAACTTTTTGAATCCTGTTTCACCAAACATAAAACAATAAACCTTCTACTAGTTTCAACATAAATCATCTATTAGTTTCACGAAAAATCATCAACTAGTTTCAACAAAAACCAAAACAAACTTGTTCTTCTACTTCTTTTTTGCAGCCTCTCGTTTCTTTGGACAATATGCTTGAAGTGGGAATGATTCTCAAACCAGTTCCTCTCTGAGATATCAAGCCTCTTGAAGACTTCCATGAAATTAAAGGTTTCACACCTTGATTGAAGCTTTGGGTATAACAGATACTTGCTTTGCTTGAAGAATAAATCTCGAGGTTCCATTGGTATTGAGACCTCCTCTTGCTGCATTCAAAACGCATATGATAAGTGAATTATAGTGTATTGGTACAACTAGTATTCTTGGTTCAACCACAAAAATCAGTTGTACGCGATAATTCCAGTTGTACTAAACTTCTTCAGATACCGTAGCATACTCAGCCTCAAATCTCTCTGGTTGAGAAGGTGAACCCCTAGTCGACATCCTCCAAAAATTCTAAAACAAAAATCAGAAATTAGTTGGGGTTCAGGGTTGATGGAAGGAAATCATAAATTAGGGTTCTAATTACTCTTAAGCCTAGAAGATACCTGTTCGGCGACGACAGAAGTGTGAAACGGTGGTGGTGGCGAGCCTAAAACGGCGGCGGTGGCGAGCCTAAAACAGAAGAGCAAAGAGTGGAGAGTGAGGGGCAGTGAGCATTGGTGGGGATTTAATCGAAGAGGAAGAAGATGATGGAAGAGGAAGAAGATGATGGAAGAGGAAGAAGATGATGGAAAAAGATGATGAAATCGAAGAGGAAGAAGATGATGGAGGATGGAAGAAGAGGATGGAATTGAAGAGGAAGAAGATTTGGGATCGGGAAATAGAGTTTTAGGGTTTGGTCAATGGTTTAATTAAATTTGATGGTTTAAATAATTAAATCGGTTTAGTTTAATAATTTTCGGTTAACTTGGTTATTTAAATTGAATTCGGGTTTGAGTTTGGTACTCTAGATTGGATATGTAATTATGGTTATTCATTAAAGGTTTTTTTGTCTTTTTATGTTTTTTTGTATTAAAAATAAAATAAAAAGAAAAAATGGATATAATGAGAGTATATGAGAATTTGATATAAGAGAGAGGAGTATGTGAGGTTAAGGTCCCTTGTAATGTCCGACACATTTGGTTCGTGTCTTGTAATGTCCGACAATTGTTTGTGTCTGGGCCTGGAAATTTCATTTTGGGCTTTAAAATTGATTTCGTTAAACTAATGGGCCTGCGGGCTTTGTAATATTTGTTTTCCCGTGCAATCAACAGAAAATCTTTTAGAGATGACAAGCTTGATATGATCACTTAAACTACCTTCATTAATTAATAAATAAGAATCAGATGGAATTGTGGAAAGCAACAGAAACAAAATTATCAAACAAATTGCTCTAAAGTCTAGAGTCTAAACCAACTAACACACCAACATATCTGCAGTACTCTAAAAAAACCGATCTATCGACGCTGTTTCCTTCGTGTTTTGAACGGGAACTGAGCCTGCGGTGACGGGGAAAACTCTGTAGGCAACTCAGGTGGGCTCATTGCTCCTGTAAGCATCCCTAAAACATCTTTCATTGAAGGTCGTAAGACCGGTGATCTCTGCAGACACTGAAGAGCCACCTTAATGCACAAAACCGCTTGTTCTTGGTCCAAAAACCGCAGCTTCTCATCCACAAGATCACCCAGCCTCCCTCTTCTTGCTAGCTTCCGTGCCCACGACATGAGATTCGCACGCTGTATGATCTCAGACGCGGGTCCTGTCACTTCCAGAGGACGCCTCCCTGAAACCAGTACTAACAACACAACTCCGTAGCTATACACATCGCATTTCTCAGACACATCGTCTATGTCGTTACCACAACACTCTGGCGCAACGTAGCACATCGTCCCTCTCATGCTCGGCGTGCTACGGATTCCGCAGCTTTTGACTGAATCGTGACTGTTTTTCCTCTGTGCTCTCCATTGTTCACCGCTTAGCCCATCTAACCACCAATCTATGCTACTACTTATGCTGTTACTGCTACTACCTCTTCTTTTCTTCATGTACAGTTCTTCATCCCCACACCGTCTTTGACTCAAATCATCACTGTAAAACTCTGATTCCAAACTTGTCTTCTTTATCTTCTTCTTCTTCATTCTCTTAGCGAGTTCTTTTCTATACTCATCCTTCCACCACTCTCTAACCATCCTCTTCTTCTTCTTCTTCTCTTCCTTATCTTCATCTAATGAAAGCCACCATTCCAATCTCTTGCTACTCTTCTTCTTCTCAAGCTTCTTGCTCGACAAAGAAGCTGCTTCCGAGGTTTCAGCAATCCAATCGCTACTCTGTCTCTCCTTCTTAACCTCTGAGCCAATCCATTGCATCACATAATCCTTCACTTTCCCTTTACCAACATTGCCTTCTTGCTTCCACCACCAATCCTTGTTCTCCATCTCTTTCCCGTTTCTTTTCACCTCAAAGACACTACCTTTCTCCCCCATCTCTGGTGAAATTGAGACACTTGTCGTCGTCTCCGGCGACGTCAGAGGCACCTGAATCGTCTCCGGCGAAGCACCCACAGACCCAGGAGCCTTGTAAACACTTACCGGAGACTGATCAGTGAAACCAAAGTTAGATTCTTCATACCCAGTCGTGTTAGTCACCACACTCTCTACATCTTCCACTACAGAACCATTACTCTCAAACCTAATCTCATCGTTCTCCGACGCTACCGTGACTTTCACTAGATCTGATTTCAACCTCGCGAGCCCAAAATCGGCGATTTTAGCTGCGAAAACCCGATCCAACAGTATATTGCTCGGCTTCAAATCGCCGTGAATCACCGGCGGATTCAAGCCGTGAAGATGCTCGACGCCTTTCGCGATATCAATCGCGACGAGAAACCGCCGATTCCACTCCATGAGCTCCGGTGGTTTCCGGTGGAGAAGCGCGTCCTGGAGGTTTCCGTTTTCCATTAGCTCGTAGACGAGGATCAAACGGCGTCGTCTTCGTTTCGGGTCTTGAGAGAATCCGATAACGGAAACCACGTGAGGTGAATCAAGCTTACCGGCGAAGAAAAGCTCGTTTTCAAACTCTCGCTCCCCTTGAAGAGAGCCTGAATCCATTACCTTGACGGCTACATTACCACCGGCAGATTTAGGTAAGTTTCCACGGTACACGGAACCGAATCCGCCTTGACCTAGCTTGTTTTCCGGCGAGAAAGAGGCGGTGGCTTTGCGGAGAGACGAGTATGAGAACTCATGTAACGGTGGTCTCTGAGGCGGCGTAGAGGAAGAGTCTACGGCGGCGGAAGATCGGCGTTTGCGGTTGAATTTGCAGAAACAGGCGGAGAGAGTTATGAAGAGGGAGAAGCCGACGCCGGCGGCCATAAGCGGTGGAAAGATGCGCGTTGTCGACTCATGGTGAGCTGACGACGGCGGATTCACCGGTGCCGGAGATGGGATTGCTCGTGACGGCATAGAAATTTGATTGGTTGAATCTGAACCATAAACCGGAAGAAAATTTTTGGTTTCTTTTGGTTTTTTTTTCTTTCTCTCAACGAAAATTGTTTTTTTTTTCTCGATTACGCTCTCAAAGATGAGCTGTTACGAAATTTTTTGTGGTCACACTGTAGTTAATGTGACTTTTCTTACATTTAATGATATTTGTATTTTAGTTACATCACGCATAGACTATTATTAATGTTTGACGGTTGACACTCTGTAAATTTTTTACTAAAATAATTTTAATTAATGTCTAGTGCTTAAGTTACATATCACATATGTATTATTCTCATTGGTGTTTATATGAAACTTAAAGTAATGAGAACGTATAATTAAACAAATATCATTTCACATGGGTCATTAAGGATGATGGATAGGCCATCTGCGACTATATGTAAGAATATAATTTTAATAAAAATAATAATAAAATGCTCTATGACCATCTGCGATTGGTATATTCTTAGATGAATAATTTATTTTATTCTACTACAATACAAATTTTACGACTTTAATCAACAACTAAACAATGTTTCTAGAAAGAGGTTGCTATCTCATTAATTTTGACTACTGGTTTAAATATATGTGCCGTTCAAAAAAAAAGTTTAAAAAATATGTATATATGTGATGATTATAAGCTGAATAACTTGTATAAAACAGATTATTTGTGTAGAAACCGAATAATTTGTGTAGAAACAAACTGAGTTATGATGGAAAGAGAAATGCTATGATTCCACATGACTTATTTTTATCCACTCGCTTACATGAATTTTATTTTTTTTAAATAAAATCAACCAACAACAACAAAAATTCGAAGAAAGTCTTTGCAACTACAACATTAGCTTCTTTAACTATTTACCATTCATGCGGAAGATAGCTCATCAAGTGATTCATTTGTGTCGACAAACTTTTTTAAAGGGTGGTAATAAACAACACTACTGTTCTTCCGAATTGAATTACCAATCAGGAAATATTTTTTAAAAGGCTGACAAAAAAAAAACAACAGTACTATTCTGAAAAAAAAAACTGTAATAAAATAGTATGTTAAACGAGAACATGATGAAAAAAGATTAAGCGAGTCTTTCTTGAGTAAAATAGTAACAGTATGTTAACAACAAAAATGTATGTGGAATTTTCATTCTATGATGGTGCAGACAGACGAAATTGTTTTGTTCGGATGCTGAATATAAGGAGTGCACATAAATATATGTGTTTGGAGATGATTTGGATTAGTATACTTTGTTCAAAGATTTTGATGTGAATTACTCAAATCTTAGTTTTTGTTTCGTATACTCTAGCTAGTTCCATTATCTACCATAAACGTGTTTAAAATGTTGCTACGAATGATCTGAGGATTTTTTTTTTTTTTTTGACAACGATCTGAGGATTAGTGATGTATGCGTAAATCTTTTATTTGATTTTTTTAAAGTGACCTGACGTGAAACCTTACTTTTTATATACTTACGAAATCTTTGACACTTTGAGTCATGGTTTTTGTTAATCACCTTAATCACCTTAGACATAATAAATGTTTTTCTACATATTGAAAATATTATTTGCAAATTACAAACTTACTAGGTAGTAACTCGCACCTTGCACGGAGTGAGATATTTATAAACTTTTTTATAATATTCAGATTGAGATAAAAATATAGACAATAAAAACTTAAAATTCTAAAAATATATATATTATATTAGTATAAACTATATTGTTATATAAAAATAAATTATGTTGATAACAGTATAAAAATAAAATTATAATATATAATGTTATATAGTGTATTTTAATATTAGAATAATTAAATTAACTTTAACAGTAATGAAAAGAAACTACATATGAAAAACTTATGACGTTGATTTATAAAGATTTTTAGAGTTTAAGATTTAATGGTTATTGGTTTGTGAATTTTTACATTATAAATAGTTTCTACTGTTATTCGTAAACAGATTATAACATTTTTTAAAAATCCATTGTTATTAGTTTGAATTTTTTTATAAGCTAATCAAAATTTATTGTTATTCAAAAAGTATTTTAGTGATTCTATAATTCTATTATAATCTAGTGTTATTGCGATAAAGATTCTTTACAATTTAACTCATAAATCAAAATTTTCAAAATACTACATATATGCCTTAGATTTTCAAAATATGTCATAGTAAAAATATTTTATAAATTGTTTAAATCCACAAAACTCTCTGCAAATTTTACAAATCCAAAAAAAACTCTTGAAGATTTGACTAATCTCATAACTTTTAAATTTAACCAAAATCTTTTTAAATCTAATTCACAATAACACCCTCTCCCCTTAGCACAAATAAAAGGAATGATAAAAGTAAATGAAACAAATAATTAACTTTTGAGTCGATTAAACCACTCTCAATTATTAAACCAACAACAACTTGATATTTTTTTGCAAAGTCTTATGATATTCACCTTTATTTTAAAATATTCTTCAAAAGTTTTAAATCAGAGGTTGAGTTGGAAAAAAAATAGTTATGGAAAACAAAAATTATAATAGGTTTTTTTTTTTTAAATGATGAGTAAAATGTTATAGAAATCATTTCTTATTATATAGAGGATAATCGTAGGGATTCCAAATTGTTATATATAGATATTCAAAATTTTGATTTAAAAAAAAAAAAATAATCAATAATAAACAGAAATAAATGTAAAATATATCTGATAACTATATTAGGTAACAACCAAATTCCATCTGTATTATATTTGAAAAAAAAGAATTTGTACTAGATAACCTTGTTACTATTCATATTTAGCTAAATGGGAAAGTGCACAGTTACTTTTTTTTAAATACACTAATGCCCGTACATTATCTTTCCGCCTAGACCCTTATATACAATCTCCTCTGCTGCATCTCTCATCCTTTATAAATCAGTAAGTATCTAAATCCCGTAACTTTTTATTTCTATTATACAGTTTTCACATCTAATTTCATCGATTGCGTGTTAACATTTCTGTAGATGTCGAATCTGAATTTCTCCGGGAGGTTCTTCGCTGCCGGGCAAGAGCCGATTGGTAAAAGGGTGAACTCGTACCAGAAATCGAAATCCCGTAACTTTTTTATTTCTATTATACAGTTTTCACATCTAATTTCATCGATTGCGTGTTAACATTTCTGTAGATGTCGAATCTGAATTTCTCCGAGAGGTTCTTCGCTGCCAGGCAAGAGCCGATTGGTGAAAGGGTGAACTCGTACCAGAAATCGAAAACCATTTCAACTATTTTAAAAGTCCTTGATGAAAACAAATCAAAAGTGACGATTTTGATTATGATTTTGATTTCTGGTTATTATTGGTGACTATTGTTCATATATTGTGGTTTCTGAGATTGAAGATGAAATATAGAATCAATGTTTTCTGATGAATATAATAAGTTAATCTAAAGGTTGATGATTTACAATTTTACTTATCTTGTGAAATAAAAAATTAGAGCTATATCAAAATGTTTAAATCGTATAATAACATGTAAACACTTATAGATAACATGTAAGTTAACCAACAATGATTAAGTTACCATGTTAAAACAAGTGTTAGCAGTACATTTACATATTTACTTGATACAATAAATTTTAACATGATACAATAACATGTAACTTGTTACCATAATCTAACGGGATATTGATCCATAACTTGTTTTAGTTCATTGATCTTTGCGACGAAGCTCTCTGTCATAAAGTGACGGACACAGTCACCAGAATCAAGCATCAGATCTTAATTACCAGATCAATCGAAGCTAACTGAGATTTTCAGCGATTTAGGTTTTATAGATTCCACTAGTTTGACGGAAGAAATACAGAGGTTGGAGGATCAAACACGTGATCAGATCGACGAGAGATCCAAATTCTCCGCCGCATCTCTCATCAAATTCGTTTGTTATTCAATCTGCGTGATGCCTTCAACACGATCCTTCAACGCTGTCACTGAATCTTGATTTCGACCACTATAAGTCGTTGTCAGACGCAAATATCTTGGCGGATTTCTAGTGTCCGATCACGTTGGAGTATGTTAAAAATGTATAAACTTACCATGCTAATAAAATATGTACTTTGTTAACAAGTTATGTAACTGTATTGGCTATATATATACATATGTAGTTTGTTAACAAGTTATGTAATTGTATAACTTATATATTAACTAGATGAGAGAGAAAAACATCTCGTGACGAAAATTAAGTTAATAAATAATAAAAAAACAAAGAAGGGTTAGAATGTAATTAACATACCGACCAAACACTGTAGATGGAGTTTTACATTTTCTCTTTCATATTTAGCTAATTTTGACCACGTTTTGGTTTTTCTAGCAAATTGACTTTTTGAAAAATTTGTAACTGATATTTTTGCAAAAAATAAATTTTTGTTTTTGTCTTGAATATTTTTTAAAATGGTTATACTACAATGATTTTTCTAAAAGTATAAAAATCAGAAAATAATAATCTGATAACTATATTAGGTAACAACCAAATTCTATCTGTATTATATTTGAAAAAAAATTGTAACTGATATTTTTGCAAAAAATAAAATTTTTGTTTTTGTCTTGAATATTTTTTAAAATTGTTATACTACAATGATTTTTTTAAAAGTATAAAAATCATAAAATAATCTATAGAAATATTGAATGCATAGTTTTAGTTAAATATTTTTCAATCATAAACAAATAGCTCTTGTGTCATGCGCCGCGTGAAGTATCTATAAAATATTTTATTTAACATGATTTATTTTATTTAAAAATAAATAGTTTAATTGATTTTATATGTATGCTAATAGTATTATGATTAGTACTAATATGATTTTGTATTAGTATTGTAATTACAAATATATAATATGATGTAGAAGATTTTCTTATTAATTTTCATCTTTTTTTTTAATATGAATGTAATTGTATAGTTAATATTTTAACAGAAAATGATATATTTTTATTAAATAAAAAATTTAGTGAACATTTTGTTTTGTTTGTCAAAATTCATATTATCGCATATGCATAAGATATAAATTTATTATATGTTTAGTGTATTAATTGATTCAGAAAAAATAAACAAAGAGAATAAAAGAAATATAATGATTTAAAAATATTTTATATTATATTATTAAATAAAGCTTGAATATAAAAAAACAATTAATATGAGATAATTAAATCTTAAATCTTTTTTCCATTTGATTGGTTAATAAATATATTTGAAAATTATTTACTAATTTTTCGTTTGTTTAATTATATAAAAAATATTTTTTTGAACAATTACTTTTAATGATTAGTTTAATAAGATATATTTGATTTTTAGGAGAATTGCTTTTATAATGTCAATTGAATTAACATTTGTCTCCTTAATGTTTTTTATTTTTTTGTCACTTTTTGACATAGTTTCCCTTTTAAATCAGTTATAGCAGTTATAATTAAAAATAAATTTGAAATTATATTTTAAATTTTTCGAAAATACCTAAAAAGGAATTCAAAATATTTTTAGATATCATTTATGGAAAAAAATATTTTAAAAATATTTTAAAATTTTGTTCTATGTTTGGTAGAATACATGTTCTATGTTCTACGTTCACGTAAAATCCTATTTCTATCGTTCTTCACATATTCTACTAATCTGTAAAAGTCATTTTCTATAGGTCTTTATATATTCTACCGATTGATAGATTACAAGTTCTACTAGATAGACTATATTCTACATATTGGTAGAATACATCTTCAACTTGTTAGACCAGGTTCTACGTTATTGTAAAACGGTTCTTCTACCTATTGACTTCATTCTACATTAACGTAGAATACATCTTCTACCAAAATCTGAGAAAATCTAGGAAAATTAGTTAACTCCCAGATCTAAAAAATTTCGAAAATATTTTTTTTTAAAAAAAATCCACGTTTTTTTTATCAGATTTTGACATTTTTTTTCTTTTTTTTTGGCTGTCATCGTTCTCTTCTTCTTCTTTTACATTGATCAAGCAGATTTTTTCTAAGTTTACATATCTTCTGCTTCAAATATGTTACATATCTATGTGATTTGTGGTTTATGGAAATCGGAGACAGATAAGAAGTGGATTTTTATGGCTGATGCAGAAAAATAAGCTAGATTAGTCGCTGTTGAATCAAACGACCAAGCGGAGGAGGAGAAAGAACAAATAAGTTTTTACTTACCGGAAATTGTTTTTCTGGTGGTGACTATAATTGGAGAAGAGTATGGAGACACGGTGAAGAAAAAGTATTGGGTTTAGAAAGTTTTTTTTTATGCTTTAGTAGAAAGTCTTGTCTACTTGTATTTTTTTTAATTAATAAAACATTATTAAAAAATTAATTAATTTATTAATTCATAATTAAAGTGTATAATTGGATTAAATTTAAATTAAATATTAAAGAGACAAATTTTTAGAAAACATTAAGGGGACAAATGTTAATTCAATTAACATTATAAAAACAATTTTCCCTTGATTTTTTAACCAAATTAATATGAGTGGCATTGATTGTAATTATTCTAGTAACATAAATATTTTTTCAAAAAATCCTTAATAAGTTCTCTGAGCTTGATAAGCTCTCTGAGCTTGACACCTCAGCATGATACATTTGTAAAATACACATGATCTAAAGCTCTTTTTTAATGTGTCGTTATAAATTAATAATATAAGATTATTGCTTATATTAATTTTAACTAAAGTCTTATTTTGTTAATTAAATGTAGTAAGAGTGAACGAAGAAGTAAGAACTATCTAAAAAAAAAAAAAAGAAGTAAGAACTATGGTAAGAAGTATCCATATGAAATCGTATTATGAAACAAAATAAAAATTAGAACTTGTACCAGTTTAAAACTGAGGGAGTATTTATGATTTTTTAGTTGTTACCAACAATCATAAATCAAAAGATTATACTACTAAAAACTGTAGGAGATGAAATCAAAACCAATCACAAATAATGTTTAGATTTTGACTTTTAAATTACAACCGTTTTGCCCCCAAATAAAAAGTTATATCCGTAAAATTTCTTAGCCTATATTTGATTTAGGTTAACCATACTGTCTCTCGTTCGTTAGGTAGCTAATTAGATCACAAAAGTGATTAGTTCGAAATTGTTCCAAAAAAAAGTTATTAGTTTAGAATTTCCTTTGACAATCTGTTGCTTTAGTTGTTGAGTTCAGAATAACTTTTGACATTCAGGTAAGGGACTTACTAAATCCACGCCCATTTTTATAATAAATATAAACTAGATGGTAAATAAAAATAACCATGTCTTCATGTCATTAATAATTGGGTAATAATTTGGGGAAAAGGACTAAACCAGGAAGGTTAAGTAAGGAGGGAAATTTAGTAGATTTTCTGATTTGGTAGTTTGAGTTTATCATCTGCTTTACTCCCTTTTTAAGTACAAAATTAAACAAACTACAAAAGAAGAAACAGGATTCTTGATTCTTACCTCAAAATTAAACAAATTACAAAAGAGAAAAACAAGATTCTTGATTTTCACTTTTTTGTGTGGTCCAAGTCTCTTGAAACAAAACAAAACGTAGAGAGAAGCTACAAGGCCCACAAACACAATTATGATTCAAAGAAAAGTGCGACACAAACACTGAGACGATTCTTGGCTCAGAAAATGACCCAAAAAGAAAAGGACAAAAAGAGATGAGAATTATTCTTATGAACATTCTCCAACTCACGCGTTTTAACTTCAAAGACAATTCTTGATTCCCAATCTGTGTGTTCGCAGAAGTGTTTTCTCTGCGTTTGTTTAATCCAATCGACATATCAACAGAGCAACACTATTATCATAAACCACTAAATACACTTCATGATTCAGTCTACTTTATTTTAAAGTTTTGATGTGTTCTTTGGTTTCAATTTAGTCCTTTTAATTATTTTTCGGAAGCTTTTGACAATCTATCCTTCGGCTAAGAATATTCTCTATAGCCACCATTGTAACGCTTTTATAACTGAATAAGGAAACAATAAATTCCGTCTTCAACATTTAACTTCTAAGAACATCGTCGTCTTATCTACTTGTAAGCAAATCCAACCTATATTCCAAAATAGAATATTCTAAGACTTTCCACGAATTGAAAAACCTTAAAATCCTTCCTTCCGGAAAATAATAGTTTTATTCAAATACTTTTAGAAAACTAAACAACACATTGACTCCGATGTCAAGACCAGACAACCCAAAGCACTACATATTTTATCCATTTAGTACACAAACATGCCAAATTCAAAATTGTCGCACAAACACACAGCCAACACAAATAAGAGTACACATAATTTCAAGTTAAGTCTTATTTTATTGCTAAAACCACCATATAACCTTGAAGCATCATGCTTATGCCAAGCTGTTTTGTAACGTCTTTTTTTTTATATAATTTATCTTTGTTTTTTTCTATTTCCGTTTGTATGTGTTTGATCTATATTCGAGCTTTGATTTTATTTTATTTTAGTTAGGTGTCTGGAGATCTCTATCTCTACTTGAATTCACAATTCGCTCAAAAAGATGTGGTCTTTTTCTTTTGTCAACTCGCTAATAATATATAAAAGCCTAAGGTTCTCTAAGAGCTCTTGTTGACAAAAAAGAAATTTGATCTCCTTTTTGTCAACTTGAATTTCTGCTAGTAGCCGGGTTCGGTATTGACACAGGAGCTTTAGGGACTGTCTCTGCTTTAGCCTTACCGTAACACTAACAATTGCAGCGTTGACTGATCAGTTTACATGTCAATTTTGTACGAATTCTACTGATCCCATACAATACTGACACTTTTATTGATCTCAATGTGGATAATTATGTAATTTTGTCACTTGACCCAATCTCAAAATAACATGTCTCTCATACTTGCCTAATACATATTGGCGCAAACACGTTAACAACATTTGTAAGCTATAACAGGTCATTCATCTCTTACAAAACGGCTTGAATCATTTCTGGTTATTATCGGTATGTTTGATTGTTATGGTTGCCTCATTGCCTTTGCCTTTGCCATCAGTCATCATCATCATCACCATCATCATCAACATATATTAAAAAGAGATCTTACAAAACAAAGTGAAAGAAAACTCAAAGTGAAACAACAATCGCAACATAAATTAGAAATGTTGACAGCAAGAGATGATTTTCCACATTCGATGATAATTAAAGCGAGACTGATAGACAGCTCAAGACATCGTATGAGTTGGGAACTGTAGGCACAACAACATTCAACCGTTCAATCTCCCCCCAAACCTCCTCCGATCCAGAAGAGCTCAGACGGTTCTTCAAGCTAATCACCGCACAACAAGTTCTCTTTCCTTTGATGCCAAGACGACGCTCAAACCCATTATTCTGCCTCCATACAATGTCAATCCACTCGTGCCATATAATTACCAGTTTCCCACCATGGTTAACTAATTGAACCGTGCGGTACTTATCAGCACGCTTCGTGTACAGATCTCCCAAACCCTCAACCATTAACCACTCTCCACGGCTCCATTCATACCACAAAAACTCACCGCAATAATGACTAAACAATACATTTTCTATAACGCACCAATGTCTATTACCTGATACTACTAGACGTTCTAGACCCACCAAACCCATCTCTAAAAGCCATCTTCTTTCCTTGGGATCATAGACATACTTGTTCTTCTTGGTGACAACGTATAGCCTTGCTCCAAAAACTACAACTTTGTGTTTCAGATGGAATCCATAACCACTAGTTGCTAGGCAATAGCTTCCAAGTCTGAGTCTTTGGGTCTGTTCTTCTCTTTGTCGCTGCGGCTGCGGCTGCGACAAAATACAAATAAGAAAACAAAACGACGATAATGAAGGTGCTGTCAGAGAAAGGAGATGCTGCTGTAGTGACCGCTTCATCTAAAAAGTGACGCTGGGAATTTCAGCGGCCACCAGAGACGTCGCGAGCACACCTGCGGCAAATTGTTGTCTTCATTGTAACTATTTTCCGTTGTCGCAGTCGCAGCCGCAGCGGCAAAGAAAAGAACAGGCATGGGTTCCTCTCTCTTCCTGCATCCTCCAATCACATATATCTTCCCGTCTACAAAACAAGACTTTGCGCCTTTCCTTGCCACCGTCATCTTAGGAGCACGACGCAGAGTGTGACTCCGACAATCAAGCACAGGAACGGCTCTGGAACGACGCTTGTCCTCTTTGCTTTTGCCGATTTGGTAGATTTCGGAACCAACGGCTACAATGGTTGCGTTTGACGGAGCATAAGCATAGGAGGAGGAAGAGAGTTTTTGTTTTACCGGTACTAAGCTCAACTCACTCTTAATCTCACCGCAGTTGCTGATTAGGGTTTGATCAGGATTCATGAGATTGAACCAGCAATGATGGGTGTCCCTCGGTAACCGTAGACATATATAGAGGTGAGGCTCTGTCGCTCCGATCTGGGATCGAGCCGCGTAGATCACCGGAGGAAAAAAGGAGAAAGTGGAAGCTCTTGGAGACTGAGCTAAGAGAACGGTAGTGAGATTTGGAGAGACGAGCTAAGCAATTAGCAATTATTTCGTCTGGAACAGAGGAAAACGATGGAGAAGGAGGAGGAGGGTTCGTCATCAGTTTTTGTTTTTTCGGAGGAGGCGGCTGTGTTTACTAGGCTTTTAGGGTTACTTGCGTCTTCATCAAGAAACCCTCCAAAAAAGACTATATATAGCGTAGAGCAATCACAATTTTTTTTGAAGCGCTTGAAGCATCCACACTTAATAAACATTGAAAATCTTTTGTTTTGTTATAGCCCATGTCCAAAATCCAAACCACTCTCTTATTCTTTTCACATTCGCCGCTGTCAATGTTTTCGTAGCCCCAATTCATAACAAAACAAAAGAGACAAGCGCTAAACCCTATAACAAATCAAGGCTCATCGCTAAATCAACATTTCTTATTCCTTGCCATTATAACCAACCGAAAAAAAAAAACGAGTGCTATTGAGAGCTATTCTTGAGATCAATGACAATCACACTTATATTGTCACTGCTTTGTCTACCCAAAGCCAACCGCGTAAGCAACGTTGCAGCTAATACACTCCTTGAAGGATTATGTAGTTCTGATCCTCCTCTGTTGTCGTCGTCTTCTTGAGCCGTTCTGTTTAAATCAAGGCTCGAGGGAGCAGGAGCATTTTCGCGGAGACAAAACGTAGCTATGTCGCAAGCTAGTTGACTCGAGAGCACGTCCCAAAGCCCATCGCTCGCTAATATCAAGCATTCATCTCCAGATTCCCTTCTCATGAATGTTACTTCTGGTTCCCATGCTACCATTGGCTTTAGATACCTATCCCCTGTCCAGTGGAATAGTGGATTGTAACACAACAAATTAGGAACGATTTGCTCATACAAAAGCTGATGTTTGGTCAAATACTGAAAAAGAAAAAACAATCCAAAAAATAAAATAAATTTAAAGTTGGTCAAATAATGAAGCACTGAACAAAACAAACTTAAGTTTCTTTGAATTTTAGGATATACTTATTCCGTTCTAAGTTATGAGATGATTTGTCTGAATGCCCCTATTTTTCTTTTATGAAAATCTTATTATGCTATTTTCTATTTAATGATGCAAATAATAATACAAAATTTTAGTATAAGTGAGTTTTAAAACTGAAATAATTAATTATTTTACATCATAATTGTGATCATCACTCACTCCTCCGATCATAATCAGTGTTGGTTTTCAAGTTTGTTTCATAAAGACACAGATGATGAATCAATATTTCAACTTTCTCCCTATTATTTAAGTTTTTCAATTAAAAAGGTGGGCTAAATTTATGCATAATAGGCTAAACATTTTTTCCCAAAACGATACTAAACCTAGAACGAGTGGAGTACATCTTTTTTAGAAGAATAAAAATTATAGAACATATAAAATGAAATGAAAGTATATCATTAAAAAAAAAACTCGCACCAAAAAAAAAAATCAAATTTTTTTTTTAAAAAAAAAAACTCGCCCCATACCAATCTTTATGAAAAAAAAAATCTATATCAAAAGCTTTTAAAGAAAAAAAAAATCTATATCAGAAGATTTTAAAAAAAAAAATCTATATCAAACCAATTCATAGTAACGTTGGTTTCATTGTAGCTCCTTTACCAACTTCGACTCTGTCTCACAATTTTCAAAAGATTTTTTAAGGATTAAGAAAAATATTTACCTATGGCCCTAGACGTGGCTAGAATCCCTTCAACTCTAGCTCCATCCACTACCAAAACTCGACCACCACCTGCTTCAATCCTCGCGCGCTCGTCTGGTCTATCCGGCTACATAAAAACTCAACCAATTGAAAATCCTCCAAATGTTCCCGGTACGAGCTAAACCAGTGACGTACCAAACCAAAAGATTCGAACTAATAACCTTAATTAAATCACACCTTATGATCATTACTCAAAGGAATAGCCACTCCATTTCTACACAACACCGCACGTGAGTCACCGGTATTGGCTACGACTATGTGATCTTGTGTCAGAACCGCCGTAACCGCCGTGGAACCCGACATCGCGGCGGTTTCCCTCGGATCGCAGCTGCAAAATGACACGTTGGTCGTCCCGCAAACGCACGTGCTCGTTGCCACCTCATCCATCTTCTCGAAACTCCTCTTCATCACTTCCCGCCATTTCTTCTCCACCACGACGTCGTTTTCGTTTGCTCCTTCCTCATCTTCTGGTTTCTCCAGCTCCTCCTTGACTAATGTGTGCATCGTCGTGCTGCACAATGTCGATACCTGTTAAAATGACCAAAACGCCCCTGATGAAAATTAAATATATTTTAAATTGTTTCCAAGCGGTTTAGCATCGGAATTGTCTTTTTTTTGTTTTTTATTTTACCTGAGAACCGCCATGGCCATCGTACACAGCGAAGAAATGAACCGGTTTTTGCCGGTTAATCTCCGGTTTACACAAATTTGGTTTAACAGTAACCGTATCTTCCATTTTACGGGATCTTCCCATAACCGAAACAATTCCGTACATCGGCTCGTGGTCTGTTTCTTCTCCCTTCAACACCGGAGTTTCCGATTTCCTGTGAGACGAACTCGGAGACGGATGGGAACCTCCGATATCCGCCGGAAGACCGCCGATCTCCGCCATAGTCGTCCTCCGTGGTTGTTTCCTGATAGGAATAAAGGTTGAGTAAACCTCTCGGTTCTTAGACGATGAGGACGAGCTTGGATCGCCGAAAACCGCCGCTTGCCTCCGCATCTCGATTCTCCGTCGACGGCGCTCACGGCATTTAGTCGGCGAAACGTCTTCTCTTCGTGCGGTGGAAATTGTTCGGTAGATTTCGGTCATCAGAGAAGTGTGATCCAGTTGTAATTAATGTCGACGGAAGTGCGTTTCGATGATCTCAACATCGTCTCCGTGGATCAGTGAGCACTTATATACATGGGAACGAGAGAGAGAAGGAGAGAGAGGGTTAGCTTTTGAAAACGAGAGCTTACGAGGAAGTTGGGACACGTGTCGGTTGGTAGGTCCATTCGCGTGTTAGGATCAGGTGTTAAGTTGTTATCCACGTGGAAACGCCTTCGGTTTTCATAAACCGCTTCCTGTTTTGAGTTTTCCTTGATTTTGAACATAACTAATTAAAAAAAGACTGATATACCAAAATAATTCATGTATTTTTTATAGATGAAGTTTTATATTTCAAAATCAACAGAATATTACTCAAAATTGATGGCGAAACTGTTATAATAAAATCCTATCAAGATCTCGCTAAAAATAATATGCATTATATGAAATAAAATAAATTTATTTATAAAATAATGTAACAAAAAATTAATTAATTCAGATTTAAATTTTTAACATGCATGATAGTAAAGCTAACAGATGGATTATTGATCTACGTTTTGAAATAATAATTTTGTGTTCACGATTGCGTGAAAGATAAAAACCGATAAAAATAGAAAATAATTCCAACAAAAAAAGAAGAGATTTCTAGCTAAAGAAAATAATAACTTACAATAATGTATAAACTTAATGTATACAAATATAACTAGCTAGAAATGAAGCTTAATAATTAACATAGTATCAAACTATCAAATAAATTGTTTAATTATCTAGACTCTGATATTAAAATTATATGTCTATATTTGCATAAAAATAAATATTATTGACAGTGAAAAACAATTTTTGTAAAACATGAAGAAAATTTTAGAGAACGAAAAATTAATGATAACTTCAAAAAAAAAATTAAAATTTTTTTTAATTATAAATCTAAAATGAAAGTCACAATAAAAAACTATGAACGTTCAACAAAATATTTTAAAATATTTTTTATACCAATTTTTTTATTTTATTTTAATCATCTTTATGGTTTTAATAAAATAATTAATTTTTGTTAGTTTTTCATGAATACATATTATTAAATTTAAAATGTTTTTGTTTGTTGATCATATTATACTAAATCTTGGGGTACATTTACTGATCGTTCCAAATCTCGAGTAAATAATTTCTACAAAAACTATACTTAAACCGAATCATAGGAAAATCATAAAGTTGGAGATATCGTCGGAGAAAAAAGTTGACGGGTCGTCAATACTCGTCTCGTAACTCTTTTTCAGTGCTACACTACACATGCTGATCATCTACAACTTCTCGACTCCTCAGGTGTTGCGACTTGTACCAATGAAACACGTGGCATTGCTATGCCAGTTAAAGTCCATCAAGGCTATATGGCTTTTATTCTTTAACTGGTTTCCTACAAATGAAGAAAAACGGCGATATACTGTACAAATATTATGCTAACAGAATTTTTTTTCTTTTTAAAAAATGAAAAACAAGTGATGGATACAGCTCATACATGATAAAAGGAATCATGTAATGTTTATTTCAATAAATAATTAAGAGACACAGGATTTACAAAGTATTGAATTTAAACTGCATGGGATGAAGCTGATGAAAAATGCAGATCAATATCCTAATAGCTGTTTTGAGGTTAAGTTGAGTCAAAATCTTGATAGTTTATAAAACCAGCAGTAGAAATGTGTAAATTGTCTAATGGGAAAAACAAAAAAAAGCAAAAAAAAAAAATACATCAAAAGTCAACAATTTACAGACTTTAAAGTTACAAATTACAAATCAACCAAGAATTATAAAAATGTAAAAATTACAAACTGTTCAAAAGTCAAATAAATTTAAAGTTTCAACAGAGCTTCAAAATCAAATAACGATTAACAATTTTTTTTATTTTTACACCGTCCTCTAAAACCTTTTATATTGAAAAGCTAGAAAATACTAATTTAGAGCACAGGATAACAATTATATATCCGTCCATAATTACAGAAGCTAAAAACTTCTGTATTTTTCTAATAAATCGGTCCTTTCATGTCTACTACAGTCAACTAACAATCTGCAAACATTTTACAAAATAATTTAAGATAACATTAAATTTAGGGGGGAGGGGGAGGGGGAATGAGAAATTTATCTAAAAAAAAAACATGTAAATCCACGTGGTCGTATGACAGCTATCTAAGCTGCAAATCACCGTCCAAGCCCTAAATGCAAACCAAGGGGCAAGAGATCTCTTGCAGCTTTTGCATCACACGTCTTATTGTTTCTTTTTTTGGATTTTCCAAATAAAGGAGAAGTTACTCGAAACTACCTTTACGTACTATGTATCTTCGCTACAATTCACTTAGTACAAAATGTTATAGTTTTTCTTATGGAATTTTGCTTATAGGACAAGTACGTAGATTGAGATCTTTGTCGTCTTTCAAAACAACCTGAAACATTTTTGGTAAACCGATTGTGCGTCAAAGCATATCTGAAGAAATATTGATCATCAGAAAGAATTGGAAAAGAGTTATTTTGTTTTCCATTTAAAAAACATACCTCCATTTACATTACAAGAAGGAGATCTTAGTTATATTAAGTGTCTTACAAAATACATTACTCCACAATTGTCAAAATCTATGATACATTCTCTCAAAATGGAGCATTCAACTTTTGTATAAGAGTTAAAAAAATATGCATCTAGTCTCCTAAACTAACACATTTTTAGACAATTATCATCATACTATAAATGAAGCAATTATAATATTATATTAAATCATATCCGTTATCATATGGAACGAATTGATTCCGAAGATCATTCCTAATTTGTGTATGTCAAGCCATTTTAATTATATCTCGATCTAGCTCAAGCATGATCGTTCCAAGGCAAATCAAATCTAAAGTTTGATACTGAAATTTTTTATAAACTCATTTGGCTGTAATTTTAAGTATTTTCTAGTACTACTTTACATTTTTTTTCTTAAATGCTTTTGTCATGTTCGCTAAAACTACAAGTACGTATACAGTTTTGATTCATGGTCTTTAACCGACTTTCGTATATAGTATTCCCAAGAGTCAATATCTCCAAAAGACAACTTGGAATGGAAGATGTACGGCGCCTGAGTACAAATAAATTTTAAGATTGTATTGGAAATAACAAAATATCAGTTTCACTCTTAGGCACAAGTGTAGAATTTGTTTATCTGACATCAAGAAAATTTTATGCATACAACATCGACAGAGGTAAAAATCTCTCCAGAAATAAAAGCCCTCGGAATAAACATCGTCTGTAACCTCTTGATGGTTTGAAATGAAAAGGAAAACATGGTACTAAAATCCTAAAAATTTCAGTTGAGGATTTTGATAAACTCACATCAACTTATAATTGCAGAAACGAATTGAACGTTAGAAAATATAATATATATTCAAATCTATTATACAAGCAGAGTACACATTTTTCTTTTAAATTTTGTGTCACGAGAATAGCATGTCTTCTAGAATTCTAGGTTATAGCCTAAATAGATATTAATATGATACATGAAAAACCGTGTTCTATAAATATAACTATTAAGCAACAGTAAGTAAAACAATTAAGCATTTTATCGTTTAATTGTTTACTTTCTGTAGAAACAAATGTTTCAGTTCGATCACTCTTATTCGCTGCTAGGCAGATTTTTTTTCTTCTTTTTATATAACTTTTCATTGTTCAAAAGAATTCTTTAGTATCCTATAGAATTCCTAAATAGATTATTTTTCAATGGGTATATCAGGTTAGCCGATTGTCTTTCTTGGGCCTATGAGTCCACTACCTATCCAAGAAAAGCCCAATTGTTTTGTTTTGGGATAGGAAAAGTCAACTCTGACCTATCTCCTCCTCTCCTCGCCGCGGGAAAGGATCTCCTCCCATGGCGGATCAGTTGTCGTCTCCACCGTAAAACCTCGAAATCTTCAGGTGCGTCTCCGTGTCAAATCTGACTGTTCAGATTTACAGTACTTGTTTTTTCCGGTGATCATATCGTTTTTGTTTTCGCGACAATCGATTTGTTGTTTGATTTTGAGAAATCTGGGAAGCTTTCCGAAATTTCAGAATCCATGTTGTAGAAGGTGAACGAACTGGTCTGCATTTTTGTGCGTGGGCTTGTAGTAAACACGATCATTGGTTTTAAATTTAGCTTCTGCAAGAACATGATCTAAATCTGATTCGAGTCCAATTCAATTGAGACAAAAGAAGAACATAGATTCTTGTGTTATAATGACAAAAGAACAATTCATTGCAGGTTCTAAAGCATTGGTTCTAGGAGAAGATCTCTCAATACATGAGGAAGTTTATTTCGAGAAACTAAAAACATTAGAAATTGCTCTCAACAGGTTCTTCTTCTTCTTCTTCTTCTTCTCTACAGAGGAGGCAACCATGTGATTATAACCGGGCTTCGAACTCTATGCGTCGCGCTCTTCCACAAAAGACCACCAAACTCAGGCCGCTTCAACCGCAACTTCGTCCTGAAAGTGACCGTGTACGAAAGCTTCTGGTGTTTTCTAGTGAAGTTGAGTGTTTTGGGCTGAACCGTGACGGATGCGCCTTTGAAAGGAGAGACAGAGACCTTGTAGCTTGCAATGTGAGGACCAACATTGGTCACAGTTCTTCTAAGGGTCATTGATTTAACATGTGTGTTCTCTGGGAACAAAGCTGAGATCGCAGGGTAGTTCAAGTTTCCGGGGTTATTACCGGCAAGACTGTGTTTGCAGGATCTGTTTGAGTGCTTTGTGAACACCTTGAGCTGTGAAGGGCTTAGTTCTTGAGTGCAGAGGAAATCGAAATAGTCCTGAGGTCCGATGTCATAGATAAGACCAGGGTCTATAGCTTTCAAAGGATTTATATGTCCAGCACCGTGATCATAAGGCGATGAAGGAGCTGCTCCTGATGCATCTGTGAGAGGCTTGAACGTGTTGTCGTGAACATAAGCCGTTGTCATGAGAGCTGATTTGATCGCTGCGGGGCTCCAATCTGGATGCCTTGATCTGATCAAAGCAGCCACGCCGCTCACATGAGGACATGACATGGAAGTTCCAGACAATATATTGAACTTAACCCTCCTTGGATCAGATGACAAACTCGATGGAGCCATGTCTCCAGACCAAGCTGCAAGAATGTTCACTCCCGGAGCTAGCAAGTCCGGTTTCAAGATCTCCAGGGACAGGAAGTTCGGTCCTCTTGAAGAGAATGCTGCTACAACGGGAGATGGTTTGATTCCGATTCTTGTTCCAAGGATCTCTAGAGTCGCTGTGGCTTTTTTACTCGTCATTGCATACTGCTTGATCAATTTACCTTCTTTCTCTCCCACTGCAACTGCTGGAAGCAAGTGAGAATCTGCAACAAGCTCTTCTCCGTTTGTTGCAGTGTTGGTTAAAACCATCCCGATTCCTCCTGCTCTTTTCACAACCTGACCCTTTTGCACTCGTGGAGTAACACCACGGTCGCATATCACGATCTTGCCAGCCACGTTGTGCCGGTCCAGAGATCCGTCTAGACAGAACGAGGTCGGGTCAGGGCTACTCGCGTTCCTTCCTAAGTAAACCAGAGGATACTGTTTGTTCCGAGACAAAGCTGTTCTGCCTTTGTACAGTGAAACTCCTTTAAAGATTCTCTTAGTCCCCAGCTTCATTGTAGCTGGGAAATCTCTATCCATGGTGCTTGCACCAACTGTTGTGATCCATGGAGAAACATTCGTGAGGCTGATAGGATCAGGACCTCCGTTACCGGCTGAACACGAAACGAAAACTCCCATCTCCATTGCTCCAAACGTTGCTATCGCCAAACTGTCCCGGGAATAAGTTGAGATCCCACCACCCAAAGATATAGAGAGAACTTGAACTCCATCAGCAACGGCTTGATCAACCGCCGACAAAATGTCTGAGCTGAAACATCCTCCGACCCAACAGACTTTATAAGCAGCGACTCTTGCTCGTGGAGCCATCCCTCGAGCCGTCCCATAAGCAAAGCCAAAAAGATTTGCTCCTCTAACAGGTGAGCCAGCTACTGTGGCTGCAGTGTGTGTCCCGTGACCGTCTTTGTCTCTTGGTGATCTGTATTCGACCTCTTCATCGATCTTCCCCGTTGCAGCTTCATAACCTTTATAGAAAACTCTAGCTCCAACGATTTTTCTGTTGCAGTTACGCCTCAAGAACCTTTTTCCGGTTTCACAGGCTCCTCTCCAGGTAGAAGGAACAGGGGACATGCCAGTGTCGTTGAAGCTCTCACTCTCAGGCCAAATCCCAGTGTCCAAAACACCAACTACCACATCATGGTCAGTGACTCTCTCAGCCAAAACTCTCTCACTCTCTTGTCTCTCTAACCCAAGGAACGTGGGACTTCTCGTTGTGTGAAGCTCGTACCTTGTCTCAGGAATCACAGAGACAACGCCAGCTTCTTCCTCGAGCCTCTCTGCTTCCTCTTCGCTAAGCCGAGCAGCTAATCCGTGAAACGCAGTCTGGTAAGTGTAGAGTATTCTGTTACCTTCTTCTTCTTCCTGCGATTTGGGACCCGTTACAGAGTCTATCTTGGACGAGTACCATTGTAGGTGATTAGTGTAAGGTAATGGCATCGCAGATTTATCCATATGGACAACGTAAGTCTTCTTTTGAGAGATTTGACCAGTTTCTGCTTGAAGAACCATGAGATTGATGGATAAGATGATGAAAAGAAAGCATTTTTGAAGTGGGTTTTTGTCAGCCATTGTTGGGAGTATAGCCTGAGAGAAAGAAGAAGTTTTGAGGAGACTCTCTCTCTCTCTCTCTCTCTCTCTCTCTCTCTCTCTTTTTGGGAGAAGAAGAGATATAGAGTCGTTGTTACTTGGAGGAAGTAATAAAGGTTGAAGTTAAGAGGTGGTTTCATAGATGCTCTGTGAGCACAATTACTGAGAAGAAGTGGTTGGTAATGGCACAGAGAGTAATCAATGAGCTCATGGCTCCTCTTTCTCTTACTTATATGCATAATAGTACCGTTAGGTTTTAGAATTTATGGCTCATCTGCTCGAAATTCGAATTTTTAATGCTAAGTTAGTTAGTTTATGCTTTTTGTGTTTGATTATTGGTTAGCATGTTTTACCGTTCTATTGTCTTTAACTGCCTTGGGTTAAACTGAGATTAATGTCAACTACTGTTGAGATTAAAAAGCAAGTCTTGGACTCTACGAGCTTATTATTGATTTATATCTCTCTTTTTTCATTTTACATAGATTACAAAATAAGTCACATCAAGGCTCAAGCCTTTTGGCTTTTGCTTTGGTATTGGTGAGGAGAGGAGAGGGGAATAAAAACAAGTATTCTTTTTTTTTTTTTTTTTTTTTTTTGGCGACGAATAAAAACAAGTATTCAAAAATATCGAATAGTAGATGTAATTTAAAAATATTTAAGACAAAAGTGATATAAGATTCTCTTTGGTAGACTGAATCATTCGTACCTCCTTGGATACAAACAACGGTGGATCCGTGTTGCCGTATTTAAATGGTAAATCCTAAACTCGATTTTTTTTTTTATTTGCTAAAAGCTAAAATCGAATTATTACAAACAAAAACACATGATGTGAGCAATGTTTACGAAAACCATACAAAAAAAGTTAAAAAATAATAATATAACCCACTTTGGTTAAAAAAATTCTTTGGTCTCCATACCAAAAAGTATTTGACAAATATCTTGAAGAATCACAGTAATTTGGCTTATTACAAATTTATTTCTCTTTCGATGGGAATTAAATTTACTTGGAATATCAGTGGTCAGCTCAACGGTCTATTACAACATTTATAAAACACATTTAAAGCTCAAACGCAGAATGTGGCCCACGGTAAAGGTTATGCCAAAAGAAGCAAAAACTGGCTTCATCTAGATATTTGATATTTTCCATCGATTCGTTAAATTGATAGATATCATGAATTCAATATTCATAAATTCGAAAATAGACTTTGTATCCCATCACCTCCTCATCTAGTTATTTATTGATAGTATTTGCAATTTTTCTCGTTTAAACACAAGATCTGATTGCTATCTTTAGGTCAAAAATGTTAATTTAGACCAAAATATCCATTTATATGTCTCAACGGAAATCAATCGATGACTCTAATCAAAATAAAGATAGTAGTGTACTAACATAAACATGCAAGATGATTAATTTGAATACAACTTCCAAACGCATGAGTTTTGTTATTTGTAAATTGCAATTTTTTATTGTTTTCATGTTACTCCAGTTTTTTTTTTTAAATTTCATTCTGTTTTTAAGGAGTAAATGTAATCAAACATTTAAATAATTTCTGTTCACATGAAAAATATTATGTTACTATAAAAATATTCAATACAAAATTCTAAAAATCGATGTTGCTATTGAGACTTCAATATTGTCAAGCTACAATATATCTTTATCCCAAACAATGAAATGATTATAGATTTTTTCAGTCCATAATTATATCATTGTTTATAATCTTAATATCGAGACTAATTTTGGTTAGATTAACAATGTGATAATCATATCGGCTCTTTTGGGAAGCCAGCCTTTGAGAATCAGGCAGTTGGGTTTGGTGTCGTTTTGTCAAACTCCAATCACTAGCACATCCATATCTATAACTATGATCATGTTTGCTAATTAGATCAGGTTTCTCTACACTTTTTTTTCTGGCATGATAACTGAATTTCTATAGACCCGTTGATTGACCTCGCGAGAACAAATGGAGTTCTAGAGTGTGGTATATCTTGTATTGCAAAGGTTTCTCAGGTTGTTCTTAATGGAAGATGGATTCTCCTTAGAAGTAGATATCATGATCTTTCTCCTCCCACTACGTTTGAAGATATTCTCACATGGGTTCAATCAACATCCCGAAACTCCAAATTAATGTCATTTTAAAGATTTTTTAAAAAAAAGAATTTGTACATATAAAAGATATGACTTGAAGAATAAAGTTGTAGAAAAATAAGAAAGCAGTGGAGCTCCTAACAGAAGTCGTTGCTGCAGGCTCATGTGCAACAATTTGGATGGATACTTCTAGTCATTTAGGAAAATCTGAATGAGAGCGTAAAGAGGATGAATACAGAGGGTTCAATGGCTAGAGAGCGAAGGGTTGTTGACAATAGACAACAAAGAATTTACGGCAGGTGTTTTCTCTAGCTTTGTTTAGATTCAAGTGAATGACAAGACAATATAGTCAACATGCAATTAAAAGAAAAAAAAACATGCAATAAGCCACATAATCCAGGGCAATTTAAAATTAGTGGTAGTCCTTATTCAAATTTTTGTTAAACGTATATTTAATATTGTAATTTTTTTTTCTAAAATATGGGCCCGATTCATATTGTTAGAGAACAATTAAATACAAATCACGTGTTTGCATGTAGTGTATATAGTTTTTTTTGTAGGTATGACACTTTTGAGCCAAATTAAGTTTTGTAATAGGTTTGCGGTTTAATACGACATAAGCATATAGCAACAGATCTCAAACTTTTCGGATTAAGAAGATCCGGTACGAAAGACCATATAATTTCAGATTTCTCGTATTTGACAGCGCATGTCACACTGTCAGGTACAAAGAGTTCATGAACTTAGTGGTCACGAGGAATAGATGTTGCATTCTCTATATTCTATACCTAAGCTCAGTGATTTGGAAGTATCAAAATATAATGAAAAGTAACCCGTACCCGAAGGAGATAATAGGCCAGCGAGACAATCCCGACAGTCCGGTCCTAGTATCAAAATTGGCATTTAATGCTCAATGTTTATACTTGTCAGGTGATAGTGACCACTCGCATAAGGCAGGAAAAAAAACAAAGGCTCAACAAAGGCCATACCGTGTCTGAACCGCCGAACCCGACCCGTACACTAAAGGTGAAAAGGACACGCCAAGGAACAGTTTCGTAGCAGGTGGTAGACGCCAAAAAGTTGGTGATACTGTCATAACCGTGATGCAAGCAGAAAGATTCAGAGCCAAACGAGCCGGATCCCAGACTGACCCACAAAACCAACAACCCAAAGTCCAACTTGGTATACTAATCTGGGTCAGGTAAAACTCTATAAATACTTAATCCTTTCTAATGAGAAAGGGGTTCAATTTTTTTGCTACTTTTGAGATCATGCTATCTCTTTAGATACTCATGACT
Source organism: Eutrema salsugineum (assembly GCF_000478725.1). Classification (NCBI taxonomy): domain Eukaryota; kingdom Viridiplantae; phylum Streptophyta; class Magnoliopsida; order Brassicales; family Brassicaceae; genus Eutrema; species Eutrema salsugineum. The sequence goes on from NW_006256829.1 coordinate 13,232,023, forward strand.
TACAAGGCTTAGCACTCTTATTTTCTGGTCATCATCCTGATCATTTTCTCACTTTCACTGCATTGCGGTTCATAAACCGTAGAGCATTTCCACCAACAAACTCTTACATTTCTTTTCTTTTCAGCCTTAAAAATCCCACTAAACTTAGGCTCGAGTAGACTTTCTTATTCTCAAGAGCTTTCGGCCCGCTTTTCATTTCTGTTTTTCGATTTCTTTCCATCTCTCCGATTTTTATGGTCTTTTTTTTAAATCATTTCCTGACTTAAGCGTCGGAGAGCCATCGAAAAACATACTTCCATCATGTTTTCTAAACCTTTATGTCTTTCGTTGTTTTATAGGAAACTTTTTTCTAAAAGGACTAAAAATCCCCAAAACACATATAATTGCTAAAAAACTATGTTCAACTCCTACACTTGCAAGTGCTAAAAAACGGCTCTGTAATCTAGTCTCATACAACAAAGCACATGGCTAATTACTGTTCACCATTGTCGATTAAGACTCTCTTAATGATTGTTTTTAAAACTTATTAAAATTTCTTAGTTTCAACTTTATAAATTCTAATGACAGCCATAGCTAGCTTAAGCAAAATAATAATAATAATAATAATACAACAGTACACTTTACACCAAGTTTTTATAACTTGGCAAAAATGATTCTGCTTAAAAAAATCTTTCAAACGAAATGTTATATAGTTGAAATCTGACACAACATCTAACAGATCCAGTCTAAAACTATATGATATTCTTTCTGTTCAGAATTACTAAATGTTTAAGGTTTTTGCACACAAATTAAAAATTTATTTAATTTTTTATACTAAAAATATTATTTATAATTCATTTAAATACAATTCAACTAATAAAAAGATAATCTGCAGAATAAAAAAGATAAAAAAAATTTTATTAAATTTACATTGAAAAGTGAGAACATAAAATAATTCTGAACAAAAATACCTCATAAAACATCAAATAATTCTGAACATAAAGAGTATTAATTAGTCTATACCTATAATAATTTCATTATGATTTAAATCTTTTTATCGATGGCTAGTGTTGTTTATTTCCGTTGAGATATAGAGAAGTACATGTACAACCAGGTTTACATACACTTTTTTTGTTAAGAGCCTAAATACCTATAATAGTTCAAAATTTTAAATAGGAAATACCAAGTTTACGTAAATAATATCTGATGGGTAAGCACTATGTGTTAACTAGTTTGTATTTGTGTTGTTTGCGTAGATTAAAAAAAAAAGAGAGTATTATTATTCATAAATTCTTCCAAATATAATTTAAAAGCTGACCACTTTTTGGATATAAACACTATTGTAAAAAATACCGCCATCTTTTTATTAGCGGTTATATAGTTCATAACTCAAATAAGTGATTCTAATCGTAAGAGGAAAACAATTATTCCTAAATTATTTTTTGTTAAGAAACGCTTCTTTTTTTATTTTTCAGGTTCTATTGGTTAGAAAATAACTATTTGTAATTCAGTCTGATGCAATTTTGGTCAGTGTTTTATTTTGGTTTGAATTCGATTCGGTTAGGTCAGATAAATATTTATGTAATATATGCTCATATAATTCGATTCAGTTTTAATACGAATTTGTGTGGAAGCCTCTTTGGTATAGTTGTTTGACCAAAAGTTCATAAATGGTTATACACCATCATGTTTGAAATTTGATTCAAATAAAAAACAAATGTTTAGGGTTTGTAACGGATCAATGAGGACAAGTAGCTTGAGAGACAGGAAGAGAATATCGGATCCTACTAGCGTAAGTAAAAGTCAGAGAGGCTCCATAGGCCAAGGGTTTGCCGTCGTTGACGAGACAGTTATCGTAGCTAAGACGTCTAAAGATGTGTGGGTCAACAGGTGTTAAAGAGCTGAAATTGCCGCAATTGATGTGGATATGGGAGATTTTGCATTTCCAGTCACATTGGTTGTTTATCTCCACAAGAAAGACTGGTGTCCCGTCTGGTAATGGTTTCGGCTTGTCTACCTGGTACACTCCTATACTACAGTCCTCAACTATATACAAAGAAAACGAAAAAAAAAAGGTATTATGAGTAAATGGCCCAAAAATGACTGAAAAAGTAACACATAAGAGATGACACAAAGGAGATTATATATCAATTTTGATTAGTTAGAAAACTTGCACATTATTTATTTAGTTTATGAAAAGAAGAAGACTTACGACGAGATTGAACACGAGAAGATTGAACATTGACGATGAGAGAAATGTTGATGAGAAGAAGAAGAACAAAATAAAGTTTCGAAGAACTCATCATTCGATCAAAAGTTCTAACTTGTAAATTACTATGAAATATTTTGGAAACCTACTTAGTCAAAAAAAAACTAAGAGTTGGTGGTTCTTTTTATAGGTGAATTTACAAATAATTTTCAAAAGTGACAATATTTTTTATTACCATAAAAATTGTTTAATGATTATGTTGACTACACGTGTATATTCACCATCCTTCGAATTCGTACATATAATCATAGAATTAAATGGAGTCAATATTCAAACATTAGTAGCAGATAATGCTTTAGAAATTTTGTTTCCTTTTGTTGAAACTACTTTTAGAATTTCCATATTTATTGATATAGATACATTGAGTGAGACTTTTTTTTTTATAAATACATTAAGTGAGATTAATTGCCTAAATGAACAAATATTTATTCATAATTTATAAGGTCCGGTTTTGATTGTATTTTTGACTTGTCGTAGCATAGATTTAAATATGATAGACTGACTATACATGTATGACTTATAAATAAAGAAATCTAAATCAAACTAAAAAAATTCTAAAACTAATTTCCGATTTATCTACAACTAATTTCCAATTGAAAGGTTACCTATTAGACTTTTAATATATTTTTAAAAAAATCCTGCCTAGAATATCGATGGAGATTTTTTCGCGTCATTGGATGATACTCTTATCTCTATATTATTATTTGAGTAAATATTTAGATAAATGAACTTTTATTTATAAAATATTGCAAAATATTTTACATAAATAAACATTGATTTATAAAATATTATAAAAATAAATCTTTAATTTTAAGAAATTACATAAATTAATTTTATAAATATATAAAATTCAATTAAATATTTCTCCGTAAGAGATAGTTAAATATAGACTCACAAATTTATTTTGATATATATAAATATAAATTAAAAATATTTTTAATTTCTTTACTTATTAAAATATATTCTATTATTTTAAAAAATAATCAATCCATATATATGAAAAAATCTATTTATACTTTTGCAATATTTTTCATTTGTATTTTCATCATTAATTAGTATCATTTTCAAAAATTAATTCAATTATTTTTATAAAAAAATTGAAATATATTTTCAAAATTTAAATTATATATTTTTACGGGTTGGTCGAAAAAATATTTTAGTAAATTGTAAAATAGATTAAGTTGATGGTTTGTCCACTTTGAAAATCCAAGATATTATCATTATTAACACATATTATAGAATTCATTAACTAAAAATAATAGTTTGATCTTTAATTAAATATTCACAATTAAATTATTATTTTATCAATATATATATTTAGATTATAATCCATGTTGGTATATATATAAATATATATATATGTTATATCATATCACTTTTACATTGAAAAACTACTTATAATTAAACCGCATTAGTTCAAAACAATATTCGATGGATATATATATATAATAAATATCAGTTGTGTGATATTTATAAATGTATTGTTATCTAATTGTCACCAATTTTATTTCTTTATATTTTTTGTTAAAAAAAATTTACCATCAATTTTGAAAAAACCAAAAAAATAAAATAAAAATTTAAAAATAATTTAGAAAACACTACTCTGCATATTGTGCGGGTTAATTCGTAGTCTTGCTTGAATTTGGTACCACTTTGTGAAATTTGTTTGGTATAGAAATTTTTTTTTTGTACAACCTTTTGTTAACTTATGTTTTTTTTTTTCATTGATTTAGATAACCCCATAATATTATATGGAATAAGATTGATTACTTTGCATTCGATTAAATTGACATCTATGTTTACATTGTCTCTTCATATAGACAAAAAAAAGGGATCAATATTGGGACTAGGTACGTGTTATATACAGTTAACGACCAAAAGAAAAAGTGCAATAGATGCAATATAACTAACAACAGACTCTTCTTTTTTGGAATTTGAAAAAAAAAACTGAATAGTAATTTTGTACAGACTCAGGCAAAATGACTGGAATGGAAGGCTAAAGAAATCCTTCAATGCCACGACCTGATTGGACTTCTCTATAGATCATGAGTGCTTCTTCCATGACATGGGCTTGAGCCAAAAGCTGTGATCTCTTCTTCCCCGAGGGATGTGTCGATAAATATTCCCCGAGTGCTGCATCTCCCCCGAGCTTCCCCAGCTTCTCATACACTTTGGGAGCTATTCGTGGGTCGTATCCTGCAGATGAGAGCAATAGCAAACCGATGTAATCGGCTTCTATCTCCATCCTGCGATGAACCAACACCAAACACACATACGAATACGAATTTGAATGAATCAGAACTTGTTTTTCTATCTCAAACACATACATATCTATCATTAGCTACAGCAACAACCGCTAACTATACCAACAGCTTCTAATATTTCAACAGATGATTAGGTTCTTACAAGTTTTATCGCAATATATTCATTGATCATTTGCAAAATAATGTCAAAACTGAACCTAAAATCTCATCAAAAAGCTAACTTTTCCTAATGAGAGACAGCAAAAAGAGACTCTATGATGTTGATGAGAGGAGAGGAAGAAGAAAGTACTTTCTGGAGAAAGGAAGCCTCAAGAAAAGAGCAGACATGGTGTTCACAAGATCGGGCATCACAAACTGATAAAGCACAAGCTGAAGTATTGCAAACCATAAGTTCTTTGTTATTCCCTCAGCTACATGCCGAGCCACTGCATGACCAACCTAACCAGATAAACAAAACAACAAAACAATCAAGAAAACAAACAAAAAAACCTGCTTTCGTTCCAATAGTAACTGTCCTAACTCAATCACGGATTAGCAAGAGCTTCACAGAAACATGATACATTATTCAAAATGACAACTATCAACAGCAATTCATGATTCTTCGTCTATCCTGCAAATGTTCAGTTTGCCTATATAAATGCAGAGGATCAAATGTTTTGTTTGTACCTCATGCCCAATCACAGTGGCAACTTCAGCATCTGACTTGAAATGTTCAAGCAAACCAGTAAACACTACAATCTTCCCACCGGGCATGCAAAACGCGTTAACCGTAGGCTCGTTAACCACAAGCACCTCCCAGTTTATCCCCTCGAGGTGAGAGCTCGCTGACTTTGTATCTTTCTTCCTGCTTTGTTGAATCCATTTATCATCAAGAATCTGATCATCTTTCGACCAACTCATCATCTCTTCATCACCACCTTCACTCAAAGCCAATGCTGTCTCCTTCACTCCCTTATCACTACCTCTCATTGTACTATCCATTGAAGCATACCCTAAATCACTCCACGTACGCTCATGACTCAAACCTCTCTGCAACGCGTCAATTATCTCCTTAGCTATCAATCTAACCCTAATGCTCTCAGGGTGAATCGCAGGTAGGATTTTCCCCTTGTAAGTCTTTTTAATCTGATCAAATTGGGTTTCTCCGATTCGCTTCTCCATGGATTTCGACAAGAGCACGAAATGCGTCCTCTTTGTGTAAGGGACCGTCTCTAAGTTGCCGAAAAACAGAGTGATGATAACACCGGAGCTAATCAGCACCACCGTCCACACTGTCCTAGGGTTTTGAATCCACCGTCTGGGTCCACGTGGCTTGAAATGACGAACCTGGTAACGATCGACGTAGTAATTTCTCTTGGATAAGCTCAGGAAGGGATTATACGCGATCGTGTTCGTCTTCTCGAGAGATGTCCATGGTCGTACTCGTAACCCGACTCCGCGCGAAGAAATTGAGGAGAACCCAGAAAATTTAGCTGAGGGATTAGAAGACCCATTTGGGTTGATTCTCGTGGGAACATGAGGACGAGGAAGAATCTTCGGGTTTATATTGCGCCGCAGGGAATCGAAGACGAGTTTGGTTCTTCGGTACCATGACATTGCTGGGAACGGAGCTTGAAGGAGCAATCGAAGGAATTCGAGGGAAAGAAGGAAGATTGGTGAAGAAGATTACGGAGGAAAGCTAAAGATTATATTTAATCCAAATTGGAGTAGGGTTGGAGATGGCGAAAATTCTGGAAAGAAGGAGAAAGAAGAGAAGCGTAGAGGAAAAAACAAAAAAAAAACTTGACTCGTCTCAGGGGAGAACGACGCCGAGAAGCGGAAACGGTACAATTTGCAAAGTAACCGGAACAAACCGGATAAAACCGGTTATTTATTTTTGTCTGCTAGGTTTTGAGAGACAATAAAGCGAATACTACAAGTAGTGACTAGTGAACGGAGAGCATTGGCCATTGGGGTTCATAGTTTATAAAATCCTCAAACATAACTTTGTAAATGTACGGTTTGGGGTTGATAGTTTATAAAATCCTCAAACATAACTTTGTAAATGTACGGTGAAATTACAAATACTTAGAACTGAGAAAAAGAAACGATTTGCTAAGAAAATACTGAATATCTGTCTAATAGTATTTTGGACGAACTATAATCTTCCTTTGTTAGAATTTTTCTTTGTTTTGGACGCTAGTAATCAATTTCCCCTTCAAATTTTCAATTCATCTTAAGATTTTAGATATCCTATATATTTAAATCGTTCTACTATTAGCATGTAGATAGTTGTTGTAAAACTAGCTAGTTGAGTGAAGGGAAGGATCACACACTATCTAATATCAAACATTAATCTAAACTTTGTTTCACATAACCCAATACTAGATGATATATATATATATATGAACGAGTATATATTAATACATCACCTCAAAGATTAATGAAGAAAAACTAATTCATGAAGTTAAAAAGAAAACAAAAAAACTACTGTTTCTTGAGAAGGAGAGGGCCAACGTTATCTCCATTAGCTTTGTTGTGCTTCACATGACTCCCATCACACAATGGAAATGTCCCCGACCTCCAACACCTACCATACATAAAAGTAACATTCATACAAATATCAATTCATACATTTGTTCGATTATAAAACCTAAGTAGCAAAAGTCTCACAAAAGGAAGTTTTAACGAGCGAGGCCTTGGAAAAACATATGGATTGGTATATTAATACATAACTCGTATGATGGTTTTACTAATAAGATGGTATAAAACTTCCAATTGGTAAGAGCAGCTAAGTTTGTTATTATTTTGTTTTGAAATAAAAAATGAGATACCTGCAATAGGGAGTTATGTTTTTGGAAAGCTCCGTGACGACGACGGCGTCAACCACCTTCTCCTCGCTCTTTCTGATCTCGGGATTGATTCCTCCTCCTCCGCCGCCTTCAGCTCTCACCACCGTCATTTTCTGCTGCTTCCTCCCCTTTTCTCCGGTGACTTGCCTCAACGGAAGCTGTCCCGTGTAACATAGACCCGCGCCAAATGTGCTCATGCTGATAGTCATCGGAAACTCTCTCTCTCTCTCTCTCTCTCTCTCTCTCTCTCTCTATGTGTGTGTGGAGGTGATTTAGTGAAGAGAGAAACAGATATTTGTATATGAAGAAAGGAACAAGATTTGTGAAAGGTAAAGGGACAGAGCTTGTGGCCGTCACGCTCTCCTTACTAAACGACGTCGTCAAGTGTGTGTGCATGAGACGTACGCCACATCATCTGAAGATTCTGAACGGCTCATTATAGTAGAGAAAGACCAAACCAAACACCTGTCTGAATTTTATAAACTAGAACCATGCCTATACATAATACATACGATTCTTATATATAATTCACATAAACTAATACTCTCACGTCGACCCAAAAAAAACAACTAATACGCTCTCAAGACTATTTATGCAATAACCAAAACCAAACCAAACTGGTGATTTCAGGTCGGTTCGGGTTTGGTTCTTCGGTTCAGGTTTTTATGCCCAGGGTGAGATCAATGGTTGAAAAAAAGGATCATCTACTATAAACACAGCCAAAACCAGAAAACCATAGGTCGGTTTTATAATTGTTTCCAATCTTTTACAAGTGATTTTGTTATAAAGCAACAAAAGATTCATCTCCATTGCCTTTCTTTTTCAAGTTAGAAACAGAGAAGCACTTAGAGTAATTAATCGTTGCATGGGGGAACATTGTCAAGAAGAGCTGAGAAGAGAATGAGGAACCTTTGGAAATTGGAGATTACCATAAATCAAGAATCAATCGAGGCATGGCTTGCTAACAGTGAAGAACCATGTGTCAGACTATAAGTGGCCAAATCAGTAGTCTTCTTGTTTGGATTAAGAAACCTGGCAGAGATAAGCCATACAATAGATGAGTTACTTGTAAACTAAACTTTGGTACTCGTGTGATTGGTTAGGTAGCTCAACAAATGATGATGCTCCCGAAGAACATCATTGGCGTGGATGTCATTAGGGCTAAATACGAGGAAGACGTACCTTGATGAACGGTTTAGATTATTTTTCTTGTGGACAATGTCATCCTCCCTTTTGTAATTATAAAACTTATAAATGAAAGATACAGAGGATCTAGAAATTTGGTGGAGAACAAGATGTGATTAATGATTGTATTATTAGATCTCCCTTTCCTTTTCCTTGTGGGAATTGACCATTTTTTTGGGGTCAACATATGATAAATATTCGACCTTAATATGAAAAAGTACAATTTTATTAAATATTCCGTGTTAGTCTATTTCTTCTTCTTTCTTTTTTTTTTTCCTGAAGTATTCTCTGAAATTTCTCCGCGTTTTTTTTTTCTTCTCGATTTCACGAGAGAGAGAGAATGGAAGTAAGATCTGCTGCAACGAAGCTTCAATGTCAACGTATTGGATGCAACGCCATGTTCACCGATGAAGACAATACGGAGGGTTCTTGTCAATTTCATGCTTCTGTAAGTCTTCTGCAAAAACTTCCAATCGAATTGACGAACGAATGCTAATCCTCCTTATTTGTTCAAATCAACTGATGCATTCGCATCGTTTTGGGTTTTTATTATTCATAAATTTCTTTGGGGAGCTAGCTCTGTGAACTCTGAATTGTGGATTTTACGATTTGTGGGTTCCCAATTTCAGCTTATGATGATGATTTTGAAATCTCGAGCAGATGATACATGCAAGTGGTCAATTAGGTTTTGATCAGCTGTTGTTGACATGTTGATTAGGTGTAAAGCCTTGAATACACAGCTTTAGTCCTCCACTATCGATTTTCAAACTAATCGTTCACTTGCAACCTTTGAATTTAGTGAGATTGGAGTGCTCGTTAGATTCGTTCATTGGAAAGGTTTATAGAACAATCTTTACAATAGAGAATGCAACAAAGTGTTGGGTTTTGGCACAATCTAGTATAGCTTAACGTGTCTTTCGACCTATTCTTGCTGTGAACATATTCATCTCTTAGCGTTTAGATAGTATCTTTCATTTTCATCTGGCTTAGAGGTTTCATAGAACAATCTTTACAATAGAGAATGCAACAAGTATTATGCATCTTTTGGGTTTTGGCACCGTCTAGTAGCTTAACGTGCTGTGGACATATTCACCTTTAGGATTTGAATAGTGTCATTCATTTTCATATATTGCTTGGAGGTTTCGTTGTAACTTGACATCTTCTTCTTCTTTTTCCGGTGTGGCTGGGCTTGGTTTCTCACTGATTACTGGTTTTAACTCAAGCAGGGAGTAAGTTATATTTACTCTTTAAGTACTGTATTTAAGTTTTACTCTTATCAGCTCGGAGAATTAAAGCTAGAAATGTTCAAACTCGCAGCCGTTTTTTCACGACGGAATGAAAGAGTGGAGCTGCTGCAAGCAAAGAAGTCATGATTTCAGTTTGTTCTTGGAGATTCCAGGGTATTGATATCCTTGTTACCTCCTCATAAGTCAATACCATTTTTAACTATACATGTTGTGGTTGGTTGCAAACATTAACAAATTGTTTCCGATTTCTTGTATTGAAGATGTAAAACTGGTAAACACACAACTGAGAAACCAGTTCTGGCCAAACCGGCTCCTAGACAACCTGTTTCGGTTCCTACTTCATCTCCAGATGCCAATGCATCAACAAAAGACTCTTGCTCCAGGTGCCGCCAAGGCTTCTTCTGCTCAGACCATGGTTGGTAAAAATCACTCTCTTCCCGGTTTTATATTTTTTCTTTCCTCTGGTGCATGCAACAAATCTCTAATCTAACGTTTTCCCCTACCACGCCAGGTTCCCAACCCAAAGAACAGATTAAGCAGACCCTGAACACACCTGTACAAGTACAAGAACAAGAGATTGAATCCTTAGCACCACCTCCAATCAAAAAGGTTGTTATAGACATTAACAAACCGCAAGTCTGCAAAAACAAAGGATGTGGCAAAACATTCAAAGAGAGAGACAATCACGAGACTGCATGTAGCTATCATCCAGGTCCTGCGGTCTTCCACGACAGACTGAGAGGGGTACGTAACACCTTTCTTTGCTGATCATCGACCCTTTTCTTTAAACTTTTTGTTTAAATTTGTGTTGAGTATCGATGTTTTTGTTTCTGTGCAGTGGAAATGCTGCGATGTTCATGTGAAGGAATTTGACGAGTTCATGGAGATACCTCCATGCACTAAAGGCTGGCACCAGTCCCAGCTCTAACCCATGGCGAGTGAAGCTACCGCCCTGTTTTTTCTATTATCTTTTTTGTTTAACAACAAACCCTTCTACTATCAGATTTTTTATGGTCTTAAAAATACACATCATCAAAAATATAAAATATTAAATTAAAAATGAATTGCTAGCTACATGAATTATAAACCACCAAGATGATAGACCAAGAAACATACCATCAAAAAGAATGTCTTTAAATTGTAATTAACTCAATTTTTAAAATAAAGCCACAATTAATCCAATGATTCATCGAAGCCATATTGACTCTAGAGTTCTGATTTTAAAATTCATCTTGTAAATTTTAGAAAAAAAAAATACACATATTTTGACCAAAAAATGATTGTCATTTAAATTTTTTGGTTTGTCTAAAGTACTATTGAATATGAGAGCGTTTGAGTTTCTACTTTGCATAAAAATTATTGAAATGTGAATCACATGTTTAAAATTGATATTGAAATAAACATATGTCCTAAACATGCACAAATGATATTCCTAAGCTAATCAATATATGTTAATGATTGATATGTAACTAGGGTGGTAAAGTGATAGAATCCACATATATAGTATTGTATAGGTGAACTGTTGGCTTGGTCGTGGGAGTTTGGGTCAGAGTTGATTTCTATCTGTTGATGCCACTTCTTGATGACATTTCTTGATGACATTTTTTAAGGTTGTGGAGCTTCAAAAAATTTTCTTTGACTGTCCACTTCTAACCCTTTAAATGATTTTGTCTTCGGGTTTTTTTTAGTTTTGATACTTTTAAAATCACAAGAAAATTAAGGTAAAAAATAGTAATAATTAATAATAAAAAATCATTATGTCAACAAAATCCATACACTTAGCACTATGCATTAATATAGTGTAAACAAAACTGGAAGCTTTATTTTAGTTTCTGATATTTCAAAACGTTCACCAATATAAAAAGCTATTTTGTAAGCTTTTCAAAGGTGAAGACAGATTTAATAATTATCTCAATACTTTTCATATGTTTGTCTCTGTTTCTTTCTATTTTTATTATTTTCAAAAAACGGTTCGAATCTCTTTAAGTCAGAGAAACGACAGCAACTTTCACGCAGTGAAATATTTTCTGATGATGTGATCATACGGTTTGATATATGTTTCCATGCTTTTCAATGGGAAGTTTCATAATCTCTTTTTGATATTATTTTGTTGGGTTTTTTCAAGCTCATATCCTACTCTCCATTAATATGATATTGTCTACTTTGCGTTTGCGCCTAAATGGCAAAGTCCGCATAGATTTGTTTTTGGGTTCTTTTCCAAAAAACTTCATACTAATCTGTTAGACATCTTGTTTATATACTAGACACTCTTGGTCTAATCTTCCAATGTAGGAATTGGATTGATATCACAACAATCCTTCCCTCAAGCCAAGAACCACACAAACCTGTGATCTCTCCCAATTTTCCGCGAAACTTGGTATCCATCTTGTATCGTCCAACCTAATCTTTCGCACACCGTTAAACAAAAGGTACCGGTACCCCAATCGCAAGGTCACCTTAAGGATTTTCCTCCCACACCGAATAAAGAGCCCACACCCACTTATCCAGGTCCACCTTTTCCAGAATCTGGCTCTAATACCAATTGTTAGGCTTTTCAAGCCCATGTCCAACTCCCTATTAGTATGATATTGTACGCTTTGGGCCCAAGTGGCAAAGCCCGCACAGATTTGTTTTTGGGCTCTTTCTCAAAAGACCTTATACTAATATGTTGAACATCTTGCTTATATACTAGACATTCTTGGTCTAATCCTTCAATGTGGGATTTGGATTGATATCACAACAATCTTCTCCTCAAGCCAAGAACCATACAATCCTGTGGTCTCTCCCAACCTTCTGCGAAACTTGGTACCCATTTTGTATCACCCAACCTAACCCTTCGCGCACCGTTGGAAATACTTTCGACACAAGGCACCGGTATCCCAATCACAAAGTCACCTTGAGGGCTTTTCTCCCACATCAAACACAGAGCCCACACCCACTTATCCATGTCCACCTTTTCTAGAACCTGGTTCTGATACCAATTATTGGGTTTTTCAAGCCCATTTCAAACTTAATATTAGTATGATATTATCCGCTTTGAGTCCAAGTGGCAAATCCCGCACGGATTTTTTTTAAGTTTATTCCCAAAAAGTCTCATACTAATCTGTTGGACATTTTGTTTATATACTAGACACTTTTGGTCTAATCATGGGATTTGGATTGATATTGGAACCCTATCAATTATTTAGAAAGATTGTTTATTAGATTTATGATTAATATAAATCAATTTCTAATCTTTAAGTTTTGAAATGATGACACGTCATTTGTATAGATAACTTAACAAAATTTTAATTAAGAATCTAAATCTATGGATTATCATTTTGAAAATCTAAATATTTTTTTGCATATCGTGCAAAAACCTAATCTAGTTAGAAAATGATACAAAAAGGAACATTTCATTGACAGTTACATGTAATGTTTGAAATTATTCATTTATACTGTTTTGAATACTTCCTATCTGGTTTATATTGGATATGTTTAAAGTGTTTTGATTGTTTTTTTTTTTTAGAAAAAACTTTGAGGAATATTTAGAAACCTTCACCGATATCAAAGGGCTATTTTGCAAACTTTTCAAACGTAAGACATAATTTTACTAATATCCTCTCGAGCGAAACTAAATTTTGCTAAATTACAAAGTCACTTTCCATTTTCGTTACTCTTGAAACGAACGGCGAGGAGGAGCAAGTTTAGCGATGAGGCTGATAGTACCTCTCCGTGGAGTTGTTCAAGGCCGTGGAGGTCTCTTCGTCGGCTCTCTTATCCCTTGCTGTCTCTTCTACTTCCTCCAGCTCTACCTTAAACGACGCCGTTCTCCTCCTGACCCTCCTCCTTCCGATTCCGACCTGACGGAGTTGCCGAGGACGTCTTCGCGGTCCAATCTCTTCTCCCGCGGGAACTCGATCGGACGTGTTCGAGTCTCTTCTCGAGCTGTTCCTGTGGCGAAGCCTGCCGATTCGCCTTATTATATTGGGCTGGAGAGAGCCAAGACGGATCCGTACGATCGGATTTCTAATAGGGATGGGATTATCCAGCTTGGTTTGGCTGAGAGTACTGTGAGTTTCTCTGAGAATTTTTCGATTTTGTGTTTATCTTGATTTGATTTTATCTGATTTCATGGGGACTGGTTGTTTTTGTGAATTTTTGTTTGTAGCTGTGCTTTGACTTGCTCCAGAGATGGATGTCTGAGAATTTGATTGATTCGATGATGATGAAATCTGATGATGGTGAATTCGATGTTAGTAGCATCGCTATGTATAAACCTTTCGAAGGATTGCTTGAACTCAGAGTGGTAAGTGTAGATAAACTTCGATTTGACTTGGCTGCTGCAAAACTATAGTAGAGAATTTGTGTGGTTGATCAAGAGGAATGTTGATCAGAAATTTGTGTAGAGGTCTACTTTCTCATGTTTCATTCATCTTTCTTTGAAACTGGTTAGGCTTTTGCTGATTTCATGTCACGAATAATGGGAGGTAATCTGTCGTTTGACCCCTCGAAGATGGTAGTAACAGCTGGTGGGACTCCTGCTATTGAAGTATTGGCCTTCTGCTTGGCAGATCATGGAAATGCTTTTCTTATCCCTTCGCCTTATTATCCAGGGTAAATTTTTATCTGATGAAAGTGTTTTGATTCTTCAAGCAGCCTCTCTATCGATGCTATGTACTAAAAGAAACAACTTTTATCTGATGAATTTGTTTTGATTCTTCAAGTAGTCTCTCTATCGATGCTATGTACTAATGAAACGATTTTTCATCTGATAAATGTGTTTTGTTTCTTCAAGCAGTCTCTCTATCGATGCCTATGTACTAAAAGAAACTTGAATTTGCAGCTTTGATAGGGATATAAAATTCCGGACAGGAGTGGAGCTTATACCAGTACACTGCAGAAGCTCCGATAATTTCACTATAACGGTTTCCGCTCTGGAACAAGCGTTGAATCAAGCTAGAAAACGAGGAAGTAAGGTTTCTGGCATCCTTTTCTCAAACCCGTCGAATCCTGTTGGGAACATACTGTCAAGAGAGACGCTCCATGATATTCTGAGATTTGCTCAAGAGAAAAACATCCACGTTATCTCCGACGAAATCTTCGCCGGTTCTGTTTACGGGGATAAAGAGTTTGTTAGCATGGCAGAGGTAGCTAGCTCGGGGGAATTCGATAAGAGTAGAGTTCATATCATCTATGGCTTGTCAAAGGACCTTTCGATACCTGGTTTTAGAGCTGGAGTCATCTATTCTTTTCATGAAGACGTTGTAAATGCCGCGAAGAAGCTGATGAGGTTTTCGTCTGTGTCAGTTCCAGTTCAGAGGATACTTATCTCTCTGCTGTCAGATACAAGATTTATCGAGGAATACATGGCAGCACACAGGCAAAGGATCAGAGATAAGCATGTTCGGTTTGTGGACGGTTTGAAACAGTTGGGAATCCCATGTGCTGAGAGTGGTGGCGGGTTGTATTGTTGGGTTGACATGAGCAGTTTACTGACATCATACAGCGAGAAAGGAGAGCTCGAGTTGTTTGAGAAGCTGTTGAGTGTAGCTAAGATTAATGCTACTCCAGGAACAGCTTGTTATTGTATAGAACCGGGTTGGTTCCGGTGTTGTTTTACCGCTTTAGCTGATGAAGACATTCCAGTGATCATGGAACGGATCAGAAAGCTTGCTGAATCATCAAGATCTTGAGAGTTCAAGCCAGATTTTGGGTTAGTATTTGCATTGTTATATTATCGATAGACATTCTTTTGGCCAAGTTGTTAGAGGTTTAGAACATTGGAGAGCATTAGAAGATGTAACTTTATCGATTTACAGCAGATAGAGTTTACAAGTTTCTTCTTCTATGAAAAGACAACGGCTTTTCGGATGCAAACTGTGAGGAACTTTTATAAGAGTCTTCTTCTAAATGAGCTTCAGTCTCGGTTGGTATTTTTTCCACTCAAGTCCTTCTATCATTTTGATTCCCGGCACAAAGAGGCAGCAACTCTCAGCGCCATATCTTGTAAAATCCTGCTAGTTTATCCAGGCAAGTATCAAACATTTCAGAATCATTTTTTTTTTTCGTGATTGTATTCAGATATACAGTTGTGGTGTATGAAAACAGATGTTTTGAGAGTTTTACCTTGGAAGGATTGTGTTTTCTCATTTCAACAGCTCTTCTCATGTAACTTCTCCTTCGGCTCATCATTATCAGCTCCCCTAGTGTCTGCGGCGTCCTCACAGGAAAGCCAATGTTCATGTTATCAGAAGCTGTTGTAAGCTTTACTTCTTCATGCAACGTACGAGTAGTGACCTGAAGATGATCCTCAGAAGAGGCAGCAGCAGCTTCGACCTTTTCGTGTGGAAGAAGACGTGGAAAGAGCTTTTCCAAGAACGAAGCTCCAACAAGGCTTGAAGCTCCCGTCATGTAACTGCTCGTACTGTCATCAGATTCATAACCCGGCGATGTTGGCACCGAGCTCGTCTCTCTATTCAGATTTTCATCAAATTCATCCACCGTAACAGCACCGGATACCGGAACCGACCGGTTTCCTGTTAACAGAGACGGTACAGAGCTGAAGGAATCACTGCTTGCGTCATCGTAAATATCGCTGTTGGTTTCAACCTCGCCGTACATGGGAGGCGGTGGCAGAGGTTGATCCAACGGCTCGGTTTGGTTTGTATCAACAAAGCAAGGGTATGGTTGTCCGGGAGTTTCTTCCCTAACGAATGGAACCGATGTAACCAGCTTAACCGGGACTGGAACCGGAGGTGGTAGCGGAGGAGCTGTGGCGGTTTCAAGTGGCGGATGTGGAAGCTGAGGTGGGTCGTTTGAGGAAGAAGGTAGTGGTTTTCCGGGGGTTTGTTCCCAACGGAAAGGAACCGAAGTGACCAGCTTAACCGGGACCGGTATAGGTGGTGGAAGCGGAGGAGGAGAAGGCACGAAGGTGGCTAGTGAAGGTTGCCAGTTTTTCTTTGGGAGGCCAGGTCGTTCTTCCCAAATGAATGGAACAGAAGGTGGCTGTCTCAATTGTTTTCGAGGTGGCTCTGTTTCTTTTGGTTCCATTTTGGGACTATTTGCTCGTTTCTATTACGTTTGGTTCGGTTATTTATAAAAGTTTTTTTTTTGTTGTGTTTGATTATAAGTCAATGAGATGTTTTTGTGTTAGTAAGTCAAACCACTATGGTTTTAAAGTATGCGTTGTTGGATTAGAGCCAACTATTTGTTTTATTTTGACATGAATACTCACCTAAACCATTTGGTGTCGTGTCACCAAATTTGTAGATTCATTTCATGCTGTCTTTGTAAACTTTTAATTTTGTCATGATTTCTTCTTCCACTTACTCTCACAACTAGTGCTTATCTCGCGGTAGGCGACGTGGATCGGTTTATTATCCAAATATTTGAGTAATTTAACATGAGCATGTCAAAAAAAAAAAAAAAATCTTTTCGAAATGTAGTAGTAATATCATACATGAGATAGATATATTTAAATAGAGATCTGTTTGTTTTTTTTTTGTATAGTTTAGTTGATTTGAAAATAGATTTTTTTTTATCTAAATTTCTTTGTTTATTTTGGTAAAATTGTGAAATTATTATAATCGCTAAATTTTATTAACATACTCTACGCACATATATAGAGGATATGAATTTTTTATTTTTTGTCAACAGTCTCTTCTCCTAAATTGAATTGGTTAACCAACCCGGTGGAGAGAAGTTTACATAGATCATATTTTTTGGGTAGATTCTAGCGCTTTGTGCCAATATGTCCGCTTTTATATTCTTCGCTCGTGGTATATGGATCAAAGCGAAATGTTGGAGCTTCTCCCTACATTTCTGGATTTCCTCCAACTGTAGTACAAATGCTGGCCATTCCTCGGGTGCCGACACCATCTTCACCACATCAGAACAGTCTGTTGTAAAAGTAATTTCTCTTCGTTGATTTTCGATCATGCATAGCATTACCCATAGGAGTGCTTCTACTTCTGCATGTAAAGAAGATAAACTCCGCCGTAAATTTCTTGACCCCATTATAGTTTCATTTGTTTCCTCCCGCCAGTGCCAGCCTATACCTGACATTTTATCCGTCTCTTTCCAAGAACCATCCACAGAGCACCATCCCTCCCCCCCCTAAAGGGAATTCTCTCCAAAGTCCGTCCATGAGTTTGTATTTTCGGTGCAGTTATCATTCTTTGTGCTTCCTCCCATAAAGTAGCTTCTGTTTTCGCTAATTTGAACGTCATTCGTGAATCTCTATCCAGATTTGAGAATAGTTTGTCATTTCTCGCCTTCCATATGTACCGTACTATCCATGGGTAAGATTCCTTTGGGATATCTTTTGGTATTCGCCAAAACAAGTGATCAAAATTTGAGTAAATCGAACTTCCTGGGAATTCCCGAGGGGAGGGGGGTGTTGGAATTTTCGACAAGGCCCATGTCTGCACTGCTGGAGGGCACTCAAATAAAACATGATTAATTGTTTCCTCATCTGTCCCGCATCTACTACATTAAGCATCACATTTGATTATTCTGTTGTTTAGTTTTTTTGCAGCTGCCAAACATCCTGTCAATGATTGCCATAGAAAATGTCGTAATTTAGGAGGACATCTCAATTTCCATATGGTTGCAAATAAGGGTCCAAAATCGAGTCCATAGATGTTATGTGAGTCTTCTTCTGAATCTTGATGCGCAATTTGATTTACATATATTACATATCCTGATTTGACTATAGAGGATGTGACTTATATTAATAACATTTACATATTCATTTACTAATAACGAAGAGAAAACATAAAAATAATCGAAATATAGCCAAAATGACTACCAATTACGTACCACCAAAAATTTATGCATAAACTTAGACTGGATGCGAAGAGTTAACCAATGTTAGGATTGTTGAAATGAAGTTTCTCTAAATTCTTATAAGGATGGTCCGAAAACTCGAATGGGACGCACCATATTTGAATATGGACTCAGCCCTAACAAAGCTAAGGTTTATGATACGAAGAAAATGTGTAATATGAAAGGCTTTCGAGAACAATATAATCCGAACCAAACTTTTTTATTCAAATCATATAATGAGAAAAAAAAACTAAAGCATTATATGTGTTTAATAATCTCTTTCTCTCTATGCATTGATTTCTTGAAACATCCCTTTAGCTGCCATCCTACAAATCCATTGCCACCCAAAAAAAACCATGTCATCATACACCACAGATACATTACAAAAAATACACATACATAAATCACACACATACATACAGAAATACATATATTTACATGCATACACATATACATGCAAGACATAGACATTATACATACCAAGGGAGTACTTGTGGCTTGTGGCATTTGGTACCGATACAATCGTGAATAATATCAGAAATTTTGTTGTCTTTTTTTCATATTATCGCTTCATATCAATTATTTCTTCGTTTGATGTGTACTTTGAAAGTTTGAGTTATGTTTGTATCATCACCTGCTATCGTTTATAAAAGTGAAAATTCCTCAGACTAACCTTTAAGGTTAATGTATTGACAAACTTAGCCTAACATATTCATCAGCTTACTAAACTAACCTTAGAAAGTTGGTGTTATACCATTTTGTCCAAATAATGAATATTTTTACCAGATTGCCATTCGATTTTAAAAAACCTTAAAAAAAACATTTTACAAAAAAAAGAAATCATAATCGTTTTAATTACTTATAATCGAAAATCGAAAATACAAAAACATAATAATAGAAACTGAAACCCTAATCTCCTCCGGCGGCGACTGTAAAGGCGATTTGGCGACGAAGGAGACGATTTCGGCGATTTCGCGACGAAGGAGACGATTTCGGCGGCGACGAAAGCTTTTCGGCCACTCATCTCGTAAGTCTTGACGTCTGGGTTAGTTTCTCGTCGCGAACAAGTTTTGACTTCGGTTTTCGCGACGGTTGTGTTTGGGTTTTACTCGCGACGGTTGTGTTTGGGTTTCAATGGTGGTTTCGCGCTAACGTCGGAAGAGAACTCCATCTTTTCGTTCGTAGTCGAAAACCCTTTACCCAGAAACCGTAACCCTTTGCTTTTTTTTTTCAGGGAAGTATTATCGGCGGGTTCCGTCTTTCGAGAACGGTTTATACTGAGCCCAGACGATTTCCGGCGACCAATTTCTGTTTGTAGTGGTTCGGTTTTAATTTCTTTTTGGTAGACTTTCAGCAGTTGGTTGCAGTTGTTCGATTTGTATATGCTTAACGGTAGATTTATTCGTGTTTAACGGAGTTCTTTCTATGTGAGGTAGA
>NW_006256829.1:13252142-13356268 GCF_000478725.1 Eutrema salsugineum
GACATGATAAGTTTGGTAGACTTACGAATTCTATATTTGCGTTCTCCTCTTTGTGTGTGGTAGATTTATGTATTCATTTGGTAGATTTGCGTTGTATATTTTATTTTCTTTGGTAGATTTGTGTTCGTTTTCGTAAATTTGTTAATGTTCTGTGGTAGGTATTCTATAGTTGTCGTTGAGTTTGGTAGACATGTGTAAGTTCATGGTAGATTTGTTTTGATGTCTGGTAGATTTGTAAGATTTTAATCTTACCTATCGTTTGCAGACATGGCTTCAGCTAGCGGCTCAAAGGATTATCCCCAAAGATTGTACCCGGAAGGCAAATCTCCTTTGCTGAAGAAGAGTTGTCATCATAACTGCAAGCTTCATGAGTTCATCATGATGATCAGGGATCACCTTGGGGATGATATTTACAACGACATCATGAATAATTCTCAAGTTGGCGTGCTACTGAAGCTTGCATTGTCTTCGTTCATATGGAGTGCTAAGACGGTTCAGTATTTTGTGAGCAACCAACTGAAGGTGGATAGGAATCATGAGTTTTGGACTCTTATTGGAGGTCGCCCGGTTAGATTTTCACTCTTAGAGTATGCTGAAATCACGGGGCTAAACTGTGACCCAATTGATCACAATGACAAGGTGGAAATAGATCACACCGAATTTTGGGCCGAGATTGGAGTGAGAGGTGGGGAAGGCCCCAATTGGAATGAGTTAGAAAGCTCGGATGAAAACTTGCCAAGCATGGACTTATGAGAAGAAGAAGATGTTGGCGTTGCTTTTCATTTTGCATGTTGGTGTATTGGGACTTCACCGCAACAGTCGAATCCCGTTGGCTTTAGCCAAAACAGTTATGGATGAAGCAGCTTTCGAGAGACAGCCGTGGGGTCGTTATGGATTCCATGAACTAATTTATTCCCTCAAGATTGCTAACTTGGGGGGAGCACGATACACTCTCCACGGATGTGTACAGGCAATGCTTGTTTGGGGTTATGAGTGCATCCCTATATTGGCTGAGAGAGCAGGGAAAATACGCCCCGATGTAGATGACTCGGTTGTTCCTCTTCTTAGGTGGACTTCATCACGGTGTCGTAATGTTTTCGAGACTCTTTTGGAGATGGATAAGAGTGAAACCGAGGATCACAAGGTACTTGTACCTTAGCAGCTATTGAGTTGGTAGAGTTTTTTGATAATAGCTTAGTGTTTGGTAGAGTTATTTATTATACAACAATTTGTGGTAGAGTTATTAAATTTATTATACAACAATTTGTGGTAGAGTTATTAAATGTGGTAGAGTTTTAACATTTTGGTAGAGTTTTTACATTTTGGTAGAGTTTGTACAGTTTGGTAGAGTTTTTACATTTTGGTAGAGTTTGTACAGTTTGGTAGAGTTTTTACATTTTGGTAGAGTTTTTGATTCAGTTTGATAGATTTATTAATATCATGGTAGATTTATTAATATCATTTTCTATGGCATGACAGGTTCGGGTTAGACATCTACTGGTGGTGAAGCCCTTGGAGGAAATATATCCTGTCTGGGAAGGTGAACCCCGACGTGTAGACGTCGATATAAAGGTGCATAACATGATATTCTGGATGGAAGCTTGGATGAGGGGTTCTGGGAATCTCCCAAAAACGTAGGTGGCGATGCAACAGGTGGCGCTTCAACAGTTCAGACGCCGAAACAGTCGAAGACGAAGTTGGAAACTCCACGCGTGGAGAAGAAAAAGAAAGAGAAGGTGAAAGAGGCTGAAGCAACGGATTCAACTCCGAGAAGCAAAAGGAGAAGGGAAAGAGAGGCAAGGAAAGAAGAGAAGGAGAAAAAGAAACGTAAGACGGAGGATGAGGAAGAAGATGATGATTTTAACTCGCCGGTGAAGCTACTAAAGCATGCAATTGAAGAAAAGAGAAAGGAGAAAAGGGAAAGAAAGGAAAGAAAAGAAAGAAAGGAGAAGGAAAGAGAGAAGGAAAGAGAGGAGCAGGAGAGAGAGAAGCAAAGAGAGAACGAGAGCAAGAAGAAAGAGCCCGCTGTGGAGAAGGAGGATAAGACGAATGAGATCCTCATGGCAATCAATGGTTTATCAACGACGGTAGCATTGCTAAACAACAATGTCAGCAGTGCTGTAATTCGTATAGACCACCTGGATAAGAGGATTGCCGTTATCGAGGATAAACATGAGGAGAAAGAGGAGGCCATGGCGAATTCTGGGAACAATGTTGACAACGACCATGGTAACAATGATGATAATGCCGGTGATGCAGAATCCAAAACCTCACCGAAAACCCCTAGAGCAAAGGCATCTCCTCCAGCAGCAGCGCCAGTAGCAGGAACGTCAACGGGAGGTGGAGCAGGAACGGGAACGAGAGATGTGGAAAAGGATCCGGTACGCAAGTCTCTCTTCTAATGTCATGGAGACAACAGTCAACTATGTTTAAACAGATCGTTTTCCTTTCCTTTATGGTAGATTTGTACGAAATACTTTTTTACTTTGGTAGACTTGTATTGATGATTTTTTTAAAACTTTTCCTGCATAGTAGACTTTTAATGTTTTCTTGGAATACAAGACTAACTTTATGTGGTAGATTTTTGGCAGTGATATTTATATTAGGTAGATTTATAATTAATTCGGTAGATTTTTAGGTAGATTTAGTTATGTTATTATTTGGTTTGACTGATGTGAAATTACTATACATGCTAAGCAGTCGTGGATGATGGAGATGCAGGAAACATCAGAGCCAGGTTTTCCTGTTGCAAGAGTTGTTAGAACCCCAGCGTCGAGAGGAAAGACTGTAACCAAAGTGAAAAAAGAACCTGCTGATCCTAAAGAGAAGAATAAATCAGGCACAAAGTCAAAAGCTGATTTAAAAGACAAAAACGAAGAAAGCCAGATAATCAATATAAGCGACGTTTCACGCCCACTACAGTCTAGACGAGTACAGATCCCTTCCCTGCAAGACGAAGACGACTCAGCGATTGAAGCTATGAAGAAACGCTTAGAAAAGCTGGTGGAACATGCAAAAAATCCACCTGCTGAGAAGGAAAAAAGGGGACGCAGCCTTGCACCGACCCAGGTTTCACCCTACCTTGGTAACTCAGTGGTGAGACGCATCATGGACCCAGCAGGTCCCCCTCCTGGGAGGTATGATCCTTTTGAAGCAGTGGACAGTCGAATACTGGATAATCTAACCCGCTACGTAGCTTTTGAAGCGTAAGTCAGTTTTAAATTTCCATGGTAGACTTACTTGTTTGATTTGGTAGACCTATTTGTTTTATATAGTAGACTTATTAGGTATGTTGGTAGACTTACTTCGGAGTCTGGTATGTCTATGTCATTTTTCAGGGAAAAACAGTTGGAGTGTCCATATGCAGGAGGAGAATTTTACCTGACACTAATGACCCCTAAAGAAAGCTAGCCTAGAAAGGAGTATGGGTGGTTGCATGATCAGGTGTGTGGTCGTATCAGTCACCCGATCTTAGTTTCAAAAGGTTTGGTAGACTTTGGAAATTGTTTGGTAGACTTTGGAAACTTAATGATAGAATTACTTTGGTAGACTTGTAGTAACAAATGGTAGATTTAGTCATTATGTTTGGTAGACTTGTATTCTATTATGTAGTAACAAATGGTAGATTTTGTCAGTATGTTTGGTAGACTTGTATCTTTTATGTTTGGTAGACTTATATAAATTTGGTTGTAAAGCTGGTTGGTAGACTTATATAAATTTGTTTCATTACCTAATGCAGCATATCGTAAAAGGATTAGACATGTTCCGGCAACGGTCTATGCGGTATCCATCTCCTTACAAAGGGGGAAGAGTTGCTTTCCTTGATCCTATCTTTTGTCGAGTTTGGTGTGGAGACTATCGAAACAAATTTCTACCAAACGAGAAGAGTTGGTTATTCAGTGATGGTTATTTGGACGTTGCCAACGGTCACTACGACCATTACTTGCCTACACACAAGAAATGGGGGACAGATGTTGATTTCGTGTATATCGCCCACAACGTGAACAACGAACATTGGGTAGCCGTTGAGGTCGACATTCCCAAAAAAAAGATCCGAGTGTTTGATTGCATTCCAGATTTATACAGAAAAGGCGAGGTGGAGGAGTCTGTGAAGCCCTACGCGAGGATGATTCCGCTGTTGTTGAAACATATGGCACCACCGGAGCTCAAGAAGGGTATGAAGGAGGGGCAGTTTCATATCTACATGTATAAAACAGCGGCACTAAACAGACAGACAGGTGCAATGCAGCTCTGTAGATTTGGTATTTTTATTTGGTAGACTTTTAACTAATTATCGGGTACTTGTTATCAGGTGATTGTGGCGTCTTTACTTTGAAGACCATCGAGTGTTTGGCTTTGTGCCATAAATGGGACCAGCTGAAAGATAGCAACATGCCTCTCATTCGTATGAAATACGCAGCTGAGATTTTTGATGAGGTACATGAAGCAGAAGAATCCCGGATGTCTGATCCTAACCCTCGAAGGTTATTTGATGACAAGTACGGTTTACAGACAGACTCCACTAACTGAGATCTTCGTTTGGTAGACCTTTGGGATCTGAGATCGTTTTTTGGTAGATTTAATACTCAGATCCAAACTAATTGGTAGACTTTTGGTATCGGATGTTGTATTTTGGCCGATTTATTACTCATAGCCAGCCTCTTTGGTGGTCTTTTGGAATTTAGACGTCGCTTGTGTTTTGGAATTTAAAGTGAATCGCCATGGCTGTAAAAGGAACATGCTTTGTAGATTTATAACATGATTGATAGATTTATTCCATGAATGGTAGATTTATAACATGACTAGTAGATTTACTGCAATATTGGTAGATTTATAACATGACTGGTAGATTTATTCCATGAATGGTAGATTTATAACATGATTGGTAAATTTATTGTAGTATTGGTAGATTTATAGCATGATTGGTAGATTTATTATAGTAAAATAGTAGAGTTTAGGTAAAACAAGTTCCAGATTTACAAGTACATAAAACAAGGTTTTCAAGCGGATTATTGCAGTCTATAATAGTACAAATACAAGGTTTTCGATTTGTCAACTAAGCTCGACAAGTTAGGCGATTATGTCCGCCTTGGCCACAGTTACCACATTTGGGAATCTTCCGAGGACGTTTACTCGCCATGGCGGCCTCGAACGCACCCTTAATCCGAATTTTCTTTGGCCTGCCGGGTCGGTTGCGAACATCAGGCGGGAGACAAATTTTGGTTGCTACTTCATCTGGCACAGGGAGTGCTACGTCTCTTGGCATCACACTAACAGCATACGCTTGTTGCAAGTAACTAGTGTAGTAGTAATGATGGCAAAGAGAGATCGGCGACAACTTCCTCCTATCGGCGGCGGCTATGGCATGTACGCAAGGAATTTTATCCAAATCAAACCGTCGACAAGTACATGTTTTCTCCGTTAAATTGACAACATGTGCAGATGTTGTGCCTAAAACCTCTGCACGATGCTAATCAATCTCTTGCACAGGTAAGAGTTTAGCATCTTCAACTCTAGCCTGTCGGCAAGGAATTATTCAGAAGTTATATAAGTCTACCACATAGAAGTAATAACTCTACCAAATAATTTAAAGTCTACTAAATAGCAGAGATAAGTGTGCCAAGTCTACCAAATAATAGAAAGTCTACCTAATAGCAGATACAAGTCTACCAAATAATAGAAAGTCTACAAGGTAAAGTAGTGACTACCTCCAGCAACTTTTCAACGCCCGTTGTTAGAGTGGTAGCCATGTTATTGGCATTCACACGTCTTTTAGCAAACCACCTGGTCAGGAGACTCCTTATATCATCCACTAGTCCTACGATAGGCTTACCTCTTGCAGCAGATAGCACCTTGTTTAATGACTCCGCTATGTTGCTAGTGGTGAAATTGTACCTATCACCTTGGAAGTGTACACGACTCCACATACAAATATCTGCCTTCACCAAGTATGCATGCAGTGCAGGATTTGCCTCTTGAATCTGAGCAAAAAGGGCATTGAAACTCGAGAAGTCTATAAGCAGTGGCAGCCTTCTTAACAAGCTTGAATGTTTCAGCGCCTCTGAATTTCACCATAATGTTCTTATGGAGATGATATGAACAAATACCCCGACTAGCAAGAGGATAAACCTTCCCTATAGCATTTCCTATGGATTTATGCCTATCAGAAATAATGGCAAGTCCTTCATCATCAGGAATAACACGGTGTAGTTGTGTAAAAAACCATTCCCAAGACTCATCGTTCTCAGTATCAACAACAGCAAAGGCTACGGGAAAAATGTTGAAGTTTCCATCTTGCGTGGTGGCGAGTAGTAGGGTACCTTTGTATTTTCCATGTAAAAATGTACCATCGACCACTACCACTTTCCTCATGAAGGGAAACCCCTGTATGCTTGCGCCAAATGAGAGGAACATAAATTTGAATCTATCTTCCTCATCAACTTCTAGCTTGATTAGTGTACCCGGATTTGCTCGCCGAATCATATATAAGTATGAAGGCAGATCTTCATAACCACTTTCAGACGTCCCTGATACTAGTTCTCGAGCATACTTTAGGGCCCGATGTGCTTTCCAATAGTCAACCTTATAATGAGAAATAATATAGTGACGTCTACGAAATAAGATAATAACTCTACCACAAAAATTATAACTCTACCATGGTAGATAATAACTCTACCAAATAAATTATATAAGTCTACCAAATAAATATATAAGTCTACCAATTGAGCTAATAACTCTACCAAAAATTAAAAAAAGTCTACCAATTGAGCTAATAACTCTACCAAAAAATAAATAGTCTACCAATTGAGCTAATAACTCTACCAAAATAATAAAAGTCTACTCAAAGAGATAATAACTCTACCAAAGAAATAATATAACTCTACCACATACCTTTATACTATATCGTTTGGTAAGAGCTTCGGCGACGTGATTTGGTAAGACTTTTGGGCCAACACCGCCGACGAAGTCCTTATATAGACGGCCTAAAACCTCATGGGTTGCATGGCGGGTGCGTTGTGATTGCACAGTCACAGAACACGTGTGTTCTCGAGTATAAGTTTTAACCCAAAAACATTTGCTGCTCCCAACAGTTGAAGCGCGAACCCTCCATTTGCAACCATCTACCCAACACTTAACAGTTAGCAATTTCTTACTCGAATGATCGACATTGTAGTCGAATTTGTGAGCAATGGAAAGAATTTTGAGTCGCATCTCGAAGTCCTCTTTTGTTTCATAACGCTGGCCAACGGCTAAGTCTAAAGATGAAAGCTCTAGACTTTGAAAGTCGGGAATTGTAGTCGGTCCCCTTTTCTTCGGTGGTAGATTTAGCGACTCCTCCTCATCTGAACTTTCACCATCTGGACGTTTCTCACGTCTTCCGTACTCTTCGTCATCGGAACTTGCACCATCAGGATCTTCACATCCATCAAATCTGGTTGACAAATCCTCTTCTTCATCATGCATTTCTTCGTCTTGTCCAACTTCGACACCTTTTTGCGGACGATCTTGGCGCACTTGTTCTTCAGGGACTAGACTAGGACATGCATCTCGATCTTCGTCTTCATCAACAACTCCCTTCTGAACTTTTTCTTTGATCTCAACACATAAACGAACCGTTTCGTTTTCGTTCTGGAATTGATGCAAAAAACTCTGCAGCTGTCTTGAATTACCAACAAACACAGGAGGTGTATCCAGAGGTAATTTCCGCCGGACTTCAGACGACAACATATAGCTGAGCTGAAGCTCATAAAGATGTTGATCCAACCCAAAATCTTCATATGCGATTTCAACCAAATCGGCAAATGACGTTTTGCGGTCTATCCCTATAAAACTACATCTCCTGGACTGATCTACGATGAAGACCCACCTCGTTTTCTTTAAAACCCAGTTACCACAAACCAAAACAACTTGATCCATGAATATAAAAGTGGATAAGAGGCAGAAGATCGAAGTAGAAGGAAAAAATCAAGAGTTATCCCAAGTATAACAGCTCGACGGCGAAACCTAGAGGTTGAAGATGGACTCTGGTTTTGTTCCGTACTTTAGACAATACATACAGGGCAAAAAAGTAAAATCGCACTGCCCGATAACTAAGTCTACCACATTGATATTGAGTCTAACAATTTACAAACAAATCTACCATATAGGTTACTAAGTCTACCATTAATAAAACATATGTACTTGTAATGTTTATAGCTCTACCAACTAAAGTACAGTACATTTAAGCAGGTGGAAAACCAGTACAAGTCCGTTTCCTTATGTTTAGTAGATTTATATTTAGTCGAATGGTAAACTTATATTATATTGTTGGTAGATTTGTTGTAAAAGACTTGTCATGTTCCCAATTTCAGTCGAACGAATGGTAGACTTATATTATATTGTTGGTAGATTTGTTGTAAAAGACTTGTCATGTCCCCAATTTCAGTCGAACGAATGGTAGACTTATTATTATTTTTGGTAGATTTGTTATAATTAATAGCTTTCGAAATGAATAACACATAAATCTACTTAACACAACATAAATAACACAACATAACTTCATAAGTCTACTTCATAATAAAAACAAATCTACTTAACTAAACAGAAGTCTTTTTGACGACTACTGATGCAATCAACGTGGCCAATCCATAGCAAACGACGGTACTACCCACCAGAAATTGGCACACTCCAATTTCCAGAAGCAGGATTCACAAAGTTGATCCCCATACGTCTCTAGCAGGTATTCATCTCCCATCCATTGCATGTCTGGTACTTTGAGACAACCACAAATCCTTGTAGTTAAAGACTTTTTATAAGCCTCGAAAACCATTTCCACCAGTTCCTCGGGCTTCTGGAAATTGAACGCAGGCATGAAGATCTTTTCCATTGCCAATCTCATTTGCTTTGCATCTTCCCGGGAGAGAGCTTTGACAGAGTTGAATACCTCTGATGTGCCATCCATGGTTAGATGTAACATAGTGTGGCAGTACTTACCCATGAGAAATCCGTTGTCTGATGCCATTCGAATGAGATCACACCCTGCTTGGAGGTTATGTTCAAAGAAAATCAGCGATAAACCTCTTCGCAATTGTGCGGATGGATTTCCTGCCGCCAAGCACCGTTTGAAGAATGCACCGACCCTTCTGTGAACATCCCACCTCCACGGCAACATAATGTTGATTAAATCAACATTCCTAAGAAAACCCGCTTCGTTTGAGATGTTGTTAAGTGTTTTGGACGAAACTTTTGCAAGACAAAGATCCGCATACGAGTTTGAAGATATTTTCAACAATATCTCGTACAAAAGATCAGAAGGAAGCGACTCGAGATTCGCCATAGGGTTTAGAGGGATGGGAAATGAATCGTCTAGGTTTAGGGAATTTATAGAGAACTCACACGAGAACTCGAAGCGACTCGAGTCAATAGAAGTTCTCGAAATCGATGCGACTGTTCGTTGGAAAATGCATAAGTCTACCATATGCGACGGTTCGTTGGTAACGGTTTATGGTTACCGTTACCATAAGTCTACTATATGGAAGAAAATTGCAAGACGTACAACACTGAAACCATAAGTCTACCAAACAGTAGGTTTTTTTTTGTAGATAGAACAATTCTTTTGGACAAAAAAGTAATTTTACTCCATAAAGTCAAATGTCTGCCAAACATTAAATACTAAGTCTACCTCAACCATGACAAATAACTCTACCATATAAACAAGTCTACCATAAGCATGTCATATGTCTACCAGATCAAGGTTAACTCTGTAAATACCAAACTTAATTAATCTACCACATTGTTATTTCAACAAGTCTACCATACGGCAGATAAGTCTACCAGATTACATAAACTCTACCAAACATACAAACAAATCTACCAACATCTTGTAAGTCTACTTCATGTCATTATTAATCTACCACAAATCAGAATGAAATTTTTTAAAAATATACCACAAAACAAATAAATCTACCAACAGTTTTTAAGTCTACCACATGTAACATATAGTCTACCACTAACCGGAATGAATTATAACTGAATTAAATCTACCACAAGTCAAACAAATCTACCTCAAAAGCGAAAACTCTACCAATTATATATAACTCTACCATGAAACAGATAAGTCTACCGCACGTATTGACAACTTTTTTCACATAAATCTACCGCTAAAGGAAATAAGTCTACCAACTCAGAAAATAAATCTACTTCATTGTCAATAAATCTACCGAAAAAGTCAACTATGCAAGAAAGTCAACGTTTTTGTTAACAAGTCTACCAAAACTTTTGACAAGTCTACCATTCATAACAACAAATCTACCGAAACATAATAAATCTACCTCTCATCGTCAAAACTCTACCAAGAAAAGTCTACCAACATTTAAAAACTCTACCAACTCTTGAATAAATCTACCATCGCCCTAATAACTCTACCAACAAAATTTCTGCGTTGACCAAAATTTCATAAGTCTACCACAAAGCTTGGTAGACTTATGAAATTTTTAGCGCCAGAATCTGCCTACGTGGCATTAAAAAAGTAATGGCATTTTCGTAATAAGGTTTTTTTCAACAAAGGCCAAAATGGTGTTTTGAGTATGCTAGGTTAGTTTTGTAAAAAAAATAAAAGTGCGTCGAACCAGTAATATAGATACTTTCTAAGGTTAGTGTAGTAATCCTCCCTTTATAAAACAAAACATATTTCTCCCTGAGTTTATCCATCATCAATTTTGTCTTTATTCTCACATGAAGTATCCTTTAATAATCGATGTTTGGTTGAAGTCTGTTTGTTTATTTTTTAACAGACTACGGAAACTGAACCAAACGAAAACTATGAAGAAATAGCTACTGCAATCATCAACATACACTTCTTCTCCATCTCTTTTTTTTTTTTCTTTCTTGTTTGTTTTGCTTATGTATGTATGTTTGACTCTTTTTGATGTACTCTACTTGCTATTACCAACTCTTATTTATATAGCGTTTAACCTTCTTCATTATTAGAAATATATATATATATATATATATTATAATTGAAAATTTGATATTTAATCCATATTCGAATCGTTATTACTATCTTGCGACAATTGATTTTACATACATAAGTACTTACAGAAATTTTGTGTTTACAGATAAATCATAATTACATTGACTATGTAATCACATATTCTGATTTTTAAACAGTTCCAAACCAAAACTGAACCTTAACAAATTCATTGAAACTAGTATTGGTTTCAGTTTAGTTCAAATATCTCCTAAACCGGATAAAAAGTTAAGAATAGAAAACCAGATCGAACACCCAAAATTTTGTTGAGATAACATCTTACGGTATTATATGAATTAACTCTAAGAAGGTGGGGAAGATAAACAATTCCTCATCATATGATATCTATTGACGTCATACAACTATGCAAGTTGATAGGATTTGGCCCTTCAAGGTTCAAGCTTTGAGTTGTCTTCGACGTGAAAACACAAGTCACAAAATAAAACAGAGCAAGAATGATATGAAGAAGATATAAGAACAAAGCAGAAAAGAAAAGGGAGCACACACAAAGAGATCCATAAACTCGAGTTCACATCCATAAACTCGGGTCGCTACATCTCGCCAGGATTTCTTCCCGGAATCTACTAGATCATAGAGTGTACAAAGAGATCTATAAACCCTAAAAGCCCTCTTACAAAGGTTTTTCTCTCCCTCTTTCACTCCTTTCCCCAAGAACACTCACCAAGTTTACACTTGAGTTCTCTCTCCTGATCTCTACATTGTGTTGTGCTCTACCTCTCTCATGCCCAAAGCACACTTTATATATTTGACACACCTAGGTCTTAAGACAACTCTCAAATAACACCAAAGGAGCCTCTTTTAGCCACGCTTAGGTAAACAAGCATTTAACACAAATGGACAAACTGTCCTTCTCTTGTGCCATAACCTGCAACGTTGCTTTATTGTCTGATGCAGTAGCCGTTTGCTTTTCTTGTGGTCCAAATTCCCTAGTGTCCAAAATGACATTGTGTCTTTGATAAATAAAACTTGCTCATCAAGTTCTCATCTCCACACAAGTAAACAACATTGTCTAAATACATAGAAATACATTTATCATTCTATATATGTTGAGAAATTTGGTAGTAGTTATAGAGAGTCACTACTTTGACCACGATAAGATTATGACAAAATTTCTATAGGAAATAATGGAACAATATTCACATGCTGTACATATATATGCCTTTGGTTTAAGCTGAATTTTTTTTAGATAAGTCTTATTTAAAATAGAATTGAAATACTTAATCATGATAACATGTTATCACAATTGCGCAAAGTAGATTTTGATAGGTCTTAACAAAAATACAATAAAAAAACATAATCAATCTTAATTGAAGATTGAAGACATAGCTCGCAAATTCATACAACCTTTAAGATACATTATCTCAAGATTATGATATTCTAAATTTCAACTACTAGTTTTTAAAATGGTGAAGATTGATTTGCATAGTAATCCAAAAGTAACATTATTTGAGAGAAATTAGAGCAGTATCCAACAGGGTATTGATCTATGATTGATTTGCAATCATACATTGTTTCGCTTGGATTTGGATATGATTGCAGCAGAACTTCAATAATCTATAGAAATCACTATTAGATGTGACAATCAAGAAATACAAGTTAGGATCCTCACCATTATGGTTACATAATTTTATTCTTTCTGGTTCATTTGATTTTTGATTCTATAGAAACCTTGATTGAATGGTTTTGTATATCATACTCTCATTCTCTTTTGATAATTTATGAAATTCTTTGAATAAGAGTTTAAGAATATGAGAATTTTTCTTCCACCTCTTAACCTGATTCCTCTTAACCTCATCATAAGTATCATGTATCTCA
This sequence comes from Eutrema salsugineum, assembly GCF_000478725.1. Classification (NCBI taxonomy): domain Eukaryota; kingdom Viridiplantae; phylum Streptophyta; class Magnoliopsida; order Brassicales; family Brassicaceae; genus Eutrema; species Eutrema salsugineum. The sequence goes on from NW_006256829.1 coordinate 13,264,987, forward strand.
CATTCAGTTGTCTTCCATCCTCGTCGCATTTACTATTTCCAAATTCTGTATTCAGATTTTTCGAAATTTCTATCTCCCATCCTTAATCTGATTCGGATCCGATTTATCTTCCTTAGCATACACATATGAGGCGCCTCAAATTTTTCAATACCACTTTTTTGAAATAATTTTTTAGTTTGATTGTACTTGGAGTTCGATTTACTGTCTCACATTAACCGTAAAAAAAAATATTATTTCAGGGATTAAGTAGAAAGTTTGGTTTGTAAAATCAACATAAAAATCATCACAACTAAAACTGTGTAAATCAAGAAAAACCGACTATTAAATGGTGGAGAGCTTGGTGTCATCTGGTAATGAGAGTTTATCAGCATCCCAAAACATGAAAACTTTCAAAACTTTCATTTCAATCAAAACAAGGAATGAAGAAGAGACAAGAAATAAGACGTACATTCCAAAATGCTTTTTAAAATTTCGTGAAACGACGAACTCACCCTTCTTCTCTGAGAAACGGTCACTGATTCATTTTAACACTAGTAATCGAAATATTATGCATTAATCTTATTATCATTTCTTTTTTTATGAGTCGAAAAGACTCTCTTGTCAGCATTTGGAGGTTTTTAATACGGAATATTAACATAATGGTTTCGAGTCACAGCCAAATTTTGATCTCATTATGGGAAACACTAATTTTTTTATCATTCAATCATTCAAACAAAAAGTGTTTCCTTTATAACTCTGGGGGGTTTGGGCAATTTTGGCCAAGTTTGGGGGTTTAATTGACATTTGCTTTCCACAAACAAACGGGTTGCAACCCGACCTGTGTTGAGAACCCGAAAGTTGTCACTTTTTTTTTTTTTTTTTCGTAAACCTAAACGAAAGACTTTCTTTTTGCACAGTCGAAGTTGGAAGATCTTAAGATCTACTGCAGATATGGCGGACGAAGCAAACAGAACTGTAAGTTGCGATTGATACCGTTTTCCTTTGAGGAATAAAAAAATAATTGGAAAGTCCAAATTGTTTAAACCTTAATGGGATTCAAATTTACAGGCTTTTCTAGAGATTCAAGCAAGCATGATTGAACTCACCGGGAAGCTGAAGCAGGTAAAATGATCCATCTTCCTTATTTTGATTTACTTATCTTCACATTTGGGTCAAAAACAAATTTTGATTTCATTGGCAAAGGTTTGCTCTTTTAGAGAAATATACAATATTGGAATCAAACGTGACCACTAATGCTGAAGTGTTTTTGCTTCGATTTTGTTACTTGTTGAACCGTGTTTGAGTTTGGAATCAAACCTTCAGATATGTGTTATATATAACTGCGGTTCTGAAAATGATTCAGTGTTAGGTTTTGTTATAACTGTGGATAATGATTCAATCTTAGGTTGTTTATAATTGTGGGATGAATATATAAATCAGTGTCACATCAGACTTTTAAGACTCTTGTTTCCAATGTTAGAACCTCGATTTGCTTATGGTTTGTGTGAATATTATTTGGCTTTTCTCGACCAATGTGGTTTTAAAGGTTAGCTCTATGTGTGATGAAATAAGATGTTACTGGAGATAAAAAGAGGGGAAAAAGTTATACTTGTAATTTGGTAAAAAAAGCTGATATATGTATGTGAATGTGTATATACGTACTGCTTTTAGGTGCAGAATCAGATGCGCAACAAAGAAGGAGATAAAAAACGTGCTTTCTTAACATTGGAGGAGTTAAGGCCATTGCCTGAAGATACAAACACCTACAAGTCAATAGGCAATTTGATTCACCTTTCTCCTCTGGTTTTATATTTTTCTTTTGGTGTTTATCACGTCTAACTTGTGTTCTGGTTTCGTTTTTCAGGAAGAACGTGAGTGTTTTAATAGTCCCTCCAAAATACTGGCATTGGGGAAAGAATTTTCGAAGGCTGATTATAGTGTTTTTGCTTCATTATATGGTGAACAGGTTTGTTTTAGAGCCCAAGGCAGTATTAGAGGCTGAACAAGAGCAGAAACTCAAGGATAGTGAGGCTGCAATTGCTTCTCTTCAGGTACATCATTATGGCTGTTAGAAATATAAAATCTTTCTTTGAGGATTTAAAGATCTGATTGGTTATTAGGAGAGAGCATTTGAATGATGGTTGGTGTATTATTAACGTATTTGCGGGATGATTAATGTCAGCCATCGAAGGAATACTTGGAGAAGCAGATCGCAGAGGTGGAGAACAACTTCAAGGAGCTGTTGCAGCAAGAACCGGCCATTGCTCAACAAATCATGTCCATGTCTGTGTAACTTCTTGTATTATTAAACCAACAGTTGAACAAAATCTGAGTTTGGTTCTGCTTTATCAGAGCTTCTGGGATTAAATCCATAAATGGTGATAAAGATGATCTATTAAAAGTTTCTAAGTTTTTATCAGATCAGAATCATCCAAGTTCTGGTATTTTTTGTTGCAAATAAACTGATGTGTCTTGCGACAAGACAGAGATTAGATTTAGCCAATTCATTATTATGTGTAAATGCATTCAATGTAACAAAGAGTAAAAAAAGAAAACTCAAGTGTTCTTGTTAGTAACCACTTAGCTGACGAATAAAAAACTAGCATTGGAACAAGAATTGTTCAAAGAGATACACACACATACACATGAATCAAAACCCCAAACAAATACATTCATTCATGTACACTGATTTTACATTACCTCTCAAACAAATCATGGATCAGAAAATTTCTGGGCATCTATAAGATGTTCATAATCTCAGCTTCAACGTCTAAAAAAGAAAACAAATATTAAGATTGATTGACGTAAAGAACAGGTACAAGTCCAGCCATCTTCCCGTCTCTGCCAGGCCTTTTCTTCTTTACCTGCCATAGTTTATAAATTGATTACCAGTTAGGTTTAGGTTTTATGAACATTTACTCACAAGAGTCATGCGTTGTTCTTTCTAAACTTACGTAAAACCAGCCATCAACTTCATATTCTATCTCCAATTCCTCTTCTGCTGTCAAGTTTAGCTGCAACAAAACCAAACCCCCCAAATGTGTTTTAAACGCTTGAATCTTTCCAAGAACAAGATTATCATATAGAGAACACAATGAAGGAAGCTTTTGACTGAATCATAACCATAAACATACCAAAGAATGAAAAAAAAAAAAAAGACAAAAGCAAAAGCTTACCTCATCGTCTCCTCCTGCGGTGAAGTCATAGAGCGCTGTTCCAAATCTTGTACCTGTAGATTTCCTAGGTTCTTCATCGTCTGATTCATAGCTTCGAGAACCAGACCCTGCCAGAGGATTCTCAAACGATTGATGAGTTTGTGGCTCAGAGTACGAATATGGCGGAGGAGGCTCTTCTCTAATCTGAAAATGGAAAGATCGAGAGAAGAATGATTAATAATAAGGAATCAGCCCATGCAAGTCAGCGCATATACATACAAACACAGAAAAGAATATCAGTTTACCGGGGAACCATAGCCTTCATATGTTGACTGGTATTTGCTTCCGCCCGATTTTGCCTGTTTATGTTTAACATATTCATATAAGATGAATTTAGCTGAGAGATGCATTGCGTCCCATATAGGTAATAAGGAATGGAATTAAAGGAAGAATTTGTGTGTAGCCTACCGTTGATTGTGAGGAAGGCTTTGAACTGAACAATGATGGGTAATTCATTCCACCAAAGTGAGAGGATATAGAGCTTTCCACTGATCCAGTAGAATCCGGAGACGATGAACCTGATCTCACATCTTCTTCCTGTAAGTACGATAAAAGTCATGTGTTTTAGCATCCATAAAATTAAAAGACTGTATATTCCATGTCATTTTTCAGAAAGCCTTAAAGATGGATGAAGCTAACTGTATACCTCCAAGTCGTTAGTTTCTAAAAGAGTCTTAGCCCACATGTCATCATAGCCAACCGAAGGTCTAGAGAAGACATTCTCCTCCTCGACATCTGGTGCATCTGTTCCGACTCCAGCAATGAATTCATTGACCTGACAAGTATTACATAGGTGTGAGATTCAATTGGAGACAAAAAAAAAATAGGTAGCATTTATAAATGTAATCATGTACAAATGATTACTAAGAGAACATTATTTCACATGACCAGATCATCAGACGAATGGTTAACTATTACTCCTGTGAATCCAAGCAGATTTGCAAACTACTTTTGATCGGAAAAGTCAATACCGAAACTTTTCATCACAATAAGAGAAGATGGAAACGCATTCATTATTGCCAGTTCGAAACTAAGGCATAGTGGATTGTAACGTGAAAACGGTTAAGTCTTCTTTTCCAGAAACAAAGATTTACTCTAATGGGGTAATCCACAGAAGTGTTTTTACTTTCTCATTTCCTGATCAGAAAATTTATTGTGCCCTATATCCTTCATCTAACAATAAGAAGAATATATAAACAGTACACTTAGGCACTAAACTGCACACATACTAATCCTTTATCGTAAAAAGTCAGATAAGAATGGCAACTGACCCTGCTCATTGCTGGGGCGTTGTTTCCAAGAAGACCATCATCACCAAGGTTTGCAGCCCAAGCATTAACCAGATCATCATCCAGACCACTGGAGTTTGAGGGAGCAGGGGCAGGCTGAGTTGACTCATAAATTAAGTCTGAAATACCGGTCGCAACAACAGTTGGATCGGTTGTCCCAGAAGATGCCGTGATATTGTGCTTTGTGCGGTATATGTCAATGAGCTTTGCACTTCATAGGTTTGGAGGAAGAAAATAATAAATAAAAGAATATATCAGTGTTGAATAGAGACAGAAAAACACCTAATAATATAAAGAAAGCCGGGAAAGGGGGCACAAGCATGCAATGTATACAAAAGGTCGACAGCAATTTCACCAAACATGAAATTTAAGAATAAGAATGTTAATACACATTTAACGTGGTTTTTGAATTTTGTCAAGATCTGTGATAAAAGTGATGCTTCTTCTTCTTTTGTCAGGATTGAGGTTATTCCATGCATGCAATGCAGTAAACCCTGTTAAACTAGATAGGCATATGACATAGAAGCTAGCGCAAGAAGTCTCTCGGAAACAAGAAAAAAGATTTGGTGTTGTCGTATTATTGCCTCCCTATGCTCTACGCAAGATTAGCATCCTAAGTAAGTATTATGCACTATAATGGGTAAGGGTGTCACTGATTGATAAATGAATTCAGAATTCAGAATGTACCTTATCGGACCCAGGGGTAAATACTTGGCTCTTGGAATATAGCAAAACAAGGAAACAAAATCTAGCAGCCTCTCATGGGACTCGTAGAGTTTTTTCAGCTCCTCGTCCTTCCATTCTTTGTTTGCATTATCGTGATTGCGTATTTCCCTTATTATCAAGGAAAAAATCATGTCAACCATAGAATCATTGACAGTTTACATGCATGAACTAAAGGAAGAAAAATATCAGATTTCTTCCTTACTTGATTAATTCGTCTTGTCCTACATACATTTCATCCAGAACTTTTAACATCGGAGTTATTAAAACTCCAAGTCCTGTACCACTAACTCCTTGGTCTTCCCCATTACTCAGGTGCATTTCAGAAAGTTGAGACTGTACACCACCCTCCGCCAAGGTGTGCAAAAACTCATATATCTGCAGCCTAAAAGGTTCACCAGATCTAATGGCTATCGTAGTAAGAGCTTGAACTGCAACAATTCGGACCTGTGTATCCATGAAACTTAAACACTTAGGCAGGAAATCCTAGAAGTTCTACTCATCTTAGTAGCCTATCCTGACAACAAAATCGTGTCTGCTTCACAAGACTCTAACTAAAGTGCCAGGAAGAAAATCAAATATCAAATGTAATAAAGGATCACAACTAATAAATCAGCTATTTTCTATAACAGTAAAGATCTCTAAACAATTATTAAAGCTTAGATAAAAAGAGAGAGACCAAACGAGATTCTTATAGTCAACTTTCATTAGCTTGTTCTTATAGTTTCTGGTCAGCAACAATTACTCCAGCACATTCTGTTTCATGGTAGAAACAAAAGAACAAACGAATTCTTAAAAAGAAACAGCCAGAAGCTAGCTAACTAGACCATTTCAATCCGTCGGCGCCTAAGCCCCAAATCCCAACTTATAAGAGAAGGGTCTCAAATATGGTGTCGCACTATAGCATCAAATGATTAAACAAATCAGCTACAGACAGGGAATAGCTTACTGCATTTACCAGCCAAAATGTTCCTAGACAAGGCTAAGGATCAAAGACCATTGCAAGACAATTAAGTCATCTATATAAATCATCCAATTAGAAAATAAAAATCAAATCAAAATATATATGACCAACAAAATATAGTGTATACCTCCCAGCTACCACTGAATGCACACCTCTGGAGGCGAGTTAATGCACCAGCTAGAGTAGGATTGCGAGAACTGGCTGCAGCAACCATCTTATCTGCATCCAACATCATAAGTGCAGTGCCCGGTGGAGTTGCAGATTCCCACGCGTATTCTGAAGCGGCGTAGTTTGCATTTTCTCCAAGGAACCATACCTGCAAGTATTCTTTCTAAGTTAATGTATTCAAAACGTTACCAAATGCATGAAAAACCTTTCTGAGGAATGCTTACTGCGGCTTGCACCAATTTCTGCAGCGCCAGAGCTGACTTTGGATCTGATGCAGAGACCCTATCAATTGACGTCATTCCTGACATAGATCCTGGCTGTGGAGGTGGTAGATCGAGTACAATCGTGACTGCTTCCAGAGCTGTGTGTTTCCCATCAGAACCAGCTCCAACAAGACATGTCTAGAAGTTGATCAATGAAGAAAATCTATCAAAATAAACTACTTGAGGTAACAAAATTCATCAAGCTATCCCAAAACAATGTGAGACTTACAGTTATATATACAAGGACAATAATTATACAGCTATAAAATATTAACGACAAGTAACAAACTTCACGATCTCAAAATGTCTAACACACTGAGAATTGACACAGGAAGATTATAGTATACAACAGACGTAATTAAATTACAATAACTTTGAAAATTACATTAGTGAGAAGAGAATACCTTCCAGAGCAGTTGTAAGACATCAGCGTCAATTTTCCCTGGAACTTTGGTAGCAAATATTCTGGCTATTTCTAGAAGAATAACAGCCATATCTGGAGTGGCCTGTGGAAGAAAAATAAAATTAAAGTTAATTAGATTAAAAAAAACAGTTCATATTTCACTCTTCAACAATTTTTTTAAGTTTGCCTTCAATTTCAGCGCAACAGATCTATCACAAGTTCCTTAATGTAGAATGCCAAATACCTCTTCTTACAAAACCTAATAAATTAAAGAGTTTCCCTACAAAAACATCCTATTTATACGAATATAGACAAATATAAAGCTACTAAAACTTTTAAGCACTTTTCAAATACGTTGGAAAATTAGAAAATCTGAAGAACTTGATTTATTCATGAATAAACATAGACCCAGATTGCTTTTATTTAGAGAAAGATAAAGGGACCACAAAGATCACATATATTCGACCTGGAACCAAGTTTAAGGCTATGTAGCATTATCCAACAACAGCTTATCTCACTTTTTCCAAGTACAGATAGAAAAAGACAAAAATGGCTAACGACTAGTACATCATGATGTTCTAACAGGATTTCACGTCTTTTTCTTCATCAGAGAATTCCAAGTTTTCATTACAAAAGAAGAAAATTTCGTACTTACCTTAAAGCGAGCATGCAAAGTAAGCAAAACATCATTAACTAGAGCTGCGGGCCAAGCAGGATCAGAAAGCTCTGAGGCAATGATTGATTTCAATTCATCCAAAGATTCATGGGGACTTTGCATCCATATCAATGCTTTGATAACCATTCCCCGGACATACACGCACTCGCATGCTACTGTTGTTCGAACCACCTCCATTAATGAAGCCAGCAAACTTGCAATCGTTTCATTGCGACCAGGCCCTGCGGATATAGATGATGTTCTCCGTATTCCTGCAAAAGTTTCAACAAATGAAAATGATAACAATAAGGGTATTATATGTAACCAGAAAGAGGGAAAGAAGTTAAATACAAAGTGATATGGGACATGTTACAACTCAAAAGATGATAAGATACCCTGCATATTTAAATAAGGTAAAGGAAGATCAAAGAGATAGGAAAAACATGTTCCTTTGTTTAGGTCTGAAGAGAAGACTGGCAAACCATCATATGATTTTATTAGAGCATTAAATTTACTCACTTTTTTAAGTTTTGTGACGATTCGAGGTACAACAACAATAAAAACAGTCAGATTATAAAATTGATGCATGCAATGACTTTACTTACATTTCTAGTTGGTGACCTTTATAGAGATGTTAACAATATACCTTCTGGGTGAGAACTGTCATTGGTCTCAGCATCATCCAGAGCGTCAGAATAAGCATTTACGTGAACTGTTTCGTCAATATCCTGTAATCCCATAGCAAACGCTGCAGCCCTGCTCTTTCCCATTTCTTGCACAACCCTTGCTGCTGCATGAAGGACTGGTCTTGAGAAACTGCGAAATGAGCTCTCTAACCTGAAAGGCCAAGATCAATTAGCGAAAATCTTTGACAGGAAACACAATCACTACAGTGAAGAAAGGGAATCCATAAGATCTACAATTATATACACGGTCTTCCATCAAGCTAGGACTACCTTCTCATTACAAGCTTAATAAGGGGCTGTGGGCGCTTGTTTTTATTAGATTTATCCTTGGATGGCGCTTCTGGCAGCTTCAGGATCTCCCTGGTCAAGCGGTACCACCCAGCAGCACGCTCATCCATCCTAAATGATGCAGTAAAGTTTGGTAATTCAAAACCTAGGAAAGAATGAATCAAGAGAAAGCAAAGTCATAGAAGCCATGCCTTTCGGTGTTATCGTATTTTCCCAGAATGCACAAAATCGCCTCATTGCATACCCTTTCGCTTGGATCTAGGAGTAGCTGATAGAGAATTGAGTTGAACTGAGATCTAATATCAGGCCTCTCTGTAGGAAAATGCAAAGTAAACTACAAACTTGTAAATCTTCAAAAACCTCCCATATAACCAGATAAAAATTACAGCTAACGAGAACATGCAGTAATGAGAGAAGAGCTGGATATGCTTACCATCTAACGCCCGAGCTCTTGATATACTGTGACATAACCTAGCCAGGGCAACCCTGGCAAGCACATCATGCAAATGTAGGATGTCTTGCAAAGCCCCTAATTTGGTGCACAGAGGAAAGTTATATCAGCTAACCCAGATTTGTTCTAACCTTGCCGTATTATTATATAAAAGACAGTTGGCTTATAATAAGAATCAAGAGTACGTCTCCTAAGTGGATCAATTCATAGAATGTATTTAGAAATCGTGTTCCAGAGACTTCTTTGTAATTAGAACAAGTAAAGATAAAATCGCCAACGAGCAAATTAGCACTACGAGTTTAGGCCTGGAAAGCATACCTGCAGGAGACGCAAGCTTTTCTGCAGCAAAAAGATAGAGAGACACAGATCAAACTTTGAATGACAAACAATTATGTGTTTGCACAGATATAGAATGGCAAAAACAATTTAAGGAGGAATTGACTGAATAATTCATTTACCTAATGTCATTGCAACTGTATAGGGGTCTCTTGTGGCTAACTCAGATAGAATTTCCAGCGAGTGCCTCACCGCAACAGGATCAGCAAATGAAACACTGCAAATAGGGGGGATACCAGTTAAATCCACTGCATAATAAGGAAAAACTAAAAAAAACAATTGCTCTTGTTAAGAGTTGAAAAAACCACCTAAACTATTAATTCCAGTATTCTAATCACTTTAATAGAAAGTATCTTACCCCTGAGCTGCACGGTGGAGAAAAAGTGGATTTCCTGGATCAAGAGGAAGTCTTCTTAATGCACTCATAGCAGCATATTGCAAGTTACTCCGAATGATCGACTAGCAAAAAGGAAGGAGACAGAACGCTCAGGTTGATAACAAATAATAATTGTTGACCCTTTATTGGAGGAACCTGAGAGTTGAGAAAGATACCTCCTTATCACCCCCTTTTGTCCCAAAGACGCCTTTCTTTCGTTTATGCGGAACATCAGCAACCTGAAAGCGAAATGAAAATGAATCAGTGCGCATGTAACTTGGAAATAATGTTTAGATCGATCCATTTTACTAATAAGAACAGCAACAAGTATGCAATAGTATAATTAGAAATTTTATTAGTTAAAAAGAAAGCAAAAGACTAAGGTTAAAATCATAACTTTTTCACCGAGTACAAAACAATGAACTAAGCTAGAACTTATGAAAAATAAGCAAAGCATCTAGTTAAACATCAGAGCGCATTGGTAGTAAGACAAACCTTATCAAGCAGGCCAAATACAATCTCATACAATTTTGACAAAAGCTCAGAATTTCCTGACGGTGAATATGTCAGAGCTTTTAAAGCTTGCAGTCGTCGAGCATGAACTGAACAACAAATGATAAGGTTAAAAATCATCTCCAGTCACATCACAGAAACAAAGTTGCAAGAGAATGCTACAAAGTAGGAAATAAAGTTTTCACCCCCATGATGTTGAAGCTGTTAGTTTCTATTTACTGTCTAACATATTGGTTTTCACATCCATAGACACCAATTTCTATCATCGAATTCCACACTAAAACTAACACCAAATCTACGTAACCACCTTTTAACATAACAACTCTCATTTTTTCTGATTGTGTCCATCAAAAGAAGATTATAAGGTACTGGAATATTTATTACGAAGCAGTAAACAAGCAATACCATTATAAAGCTAAATCAGATTAGGACAGTCCTCACAAATCCAATTAAAACTACATTTCACGGTGAGTCACTAACATGGCATTTATCCTTTAAGGCGGAATTATATTTATCAGAAAACACTAAAGCCTGAAAAACAAAACCATGATGGTCAATACGGGTGAAAACTTACATTCAACTTCAGAATTAGAAGCTTCGGATGTCAGCTGATTCACTATCCGAGGAACAACATCAGCTCTTGTGACTCCTCCACCAGCATCAATATCTGCTAGAGCGTCCCAGTTAGGAGTGGGGATACCACCCCCTGGACTCATGCCCGTATCAGACAAAATTCTAGCTAAGTAATAATAGACATAGCGTAGCACATTCCTGTCTTCACATTGCTGATTAAGCTGTATCAATCACAACGCAAACCGTTGAAGATTCATGTAACTTTCATGGGTAAAGAACAATAAAAACAAGTCTAACAGAATTAATCATTTTTAGATGCTCCATAATAAACTTTAAACAAATGATACGATGAACAGTATTGATCTGACAAGCGCCACATACCATAAGAAGAGATGGGGCTAGGGAAGGATCAACGGAGTTGTACACAGCAAGCTTAGGGAACACGTGATTCACTAGTTGTTTCTGGGAACTTTTCTGTTCACTCGTGAAAAAAGGAAAACAGAGAAGAAGAAACATTCAGATGCTATTTTCACCAGAAGAAGAGTGGGTTATCGGCAGAGAATAAGAGCATAAATATTAACCTGATCCAAGGTGGCAGCTAATTCGTGAATGCTCCTTGCAAGTTGCGTATAGGAAACTGGCTGAGAAGTCATTTCCAACATAAAAAAATTGTGTTAAACTACATCGAAGAAGAAGATAGCAGAATCGTGTTCACTTTGCTTAACGACTAAGAGTATTCAAGCACACTAGAGAATGTAGAACACAATACAATCCAACATTTGGCACGAAATTTCAATCAATAGATCGAACCAGAGAGAAAGAGAAGCAAACCAGCACCTTCTTTTTCTGTCTCTGCCTTTGCGGCATGATATTGGCCTTAACAGGATTTAGTGCAGCTTTGGCAACAGATAAAGTGTCGTTCTGGATCTGCATCAAAGTGGCTCTCTTCGATTTCTTCTCTCCCAGCGTCGTCTTCGTCGACATTGGATGGTGCAGATGCGAAGCCGCCGATGCAGCTGCAGGAGACGGGTGAGACGACGTGGAAGATGCCGACGAAGAAGTAGATTGTGCAGGAACCGGGGTCGGGTCCGCGGAGATCAGATCCATCAGCGTCGTGCCAGACGATTCCTGTAAAAAATAGGAAATGGAATTAAGGTGAAATTGGATTCGAATCTTGGAAGATGAAGCCTGGAAGAAATACGGCGGAGATCCGGCGATGCTTACCGCCATAGCTAGTGGCAGATCGGAGGACGATCGTCGGAGAGGTTTTCAGTGACGGACGATGGAGAGAGATCGATGTGATGCGTTTTTCGACAAACACCGAGCCGAGCGCGGAATCTGAAAATAAGATATAAATGTTGGAGTTTTTTGTAATTTACAATAAGTATAAAGTTTTAAAATCGAGATCGCATATTAACGTCGTCGTTTGGTATAAAATTTTTAGGGAAAATTCCAAATTAAATCATCAAATTAATTTTGATAAACTTTTTAAATCCTCAAGTTTTTATGTGCCCAAAAAAAAACCTTAAGTAATTTTCTTGCCTATTTTAAATACTCAAATATTTACCGTATATTTCTTTTATACCATATACGAAACGATTATAAACGGAAATTCAAACACCGTTTCTGTCCCGTTAACGGACTAACTATAGTAACCATAGTGGTTTAGCATTAGTTGGACTATCCAAACTCGGATCCCGACCCGTATCCATACCCATATGCTAAACCATATCAATTTGTCTCTAAACCCGATCAAAGATCCGAGAGAAGAAAAAATTCCCAAATCTGGGTAGAAACCCTAAAATTTCGATTGCCCAGATGAACTGAAAATGGCGTTATTGAGATCGAATTGAAGGCAAAGGAAGAAAGATGAGGTACATCTAAACCCTAAATCGAGTCAATACTTCAATTTTGTGTGTGTGTTTGATGAATATTGCTAACATCGAAGCATGTTTGTGTTTGTGTTTGTACAGCGGAGATGAAGATTTAAAGCTACACATTCACTACGGAGGTTCAATGTCGAAGGTGCGCAACAAGTGGTGCAATAAAGGAGGAACGACGGCTCAAAATATGGTGGTAGACCCCGATTTACTCACCTTTTCAATTTTCGAAGATTTTAGTAGAAATTGGGAAGCTGCAAGCGATGTGGTAAGATTGGGTATAGACTTCCTACAGAGGATATGTCGAATGTTAGGTCTGTATATGAGGATAAGGATCGTGAGCTGATGAAGATGGCGTTAGAGCGAAGGATTGTAGAGAGGTTCACATCTACATTGAGCATAGTGAGAGTCCACCATCCGTAGGTATTCAAAGTAGAGAGGAAGAGGATTTAGGTGAGAATAGTGATGATGAAAACAGAGGTGTTGAAAGTAGAGAGGTAGAGGATGATGGTGAGAATGGTGATGATGAAAACAGTAGTGATGACGAGGCTAGAGAAGAAGAGAGTGACGAGGAGGATAGAGGACAAGAGAGGGAGGATACTGATGTGAAAACAGTGAGCAAGAAAATGAGGAAGAAGAAAGACACGAAGAAGGTGCTTTAGTGGTGAATAGAGAATAAGAGGGTGGAGTGCCATCGGAGGATGAGAATCAGATACTAGGTGAAGGAGATGATGACCCACGGTTTGATAATATGTTAGCCTTAATCGAACAAGAGCCGCCTCCTGTATTTCGTGGTAAGACTACTCAGCCTCCTGCAGATGACGACAGTGTGGATAGTGACGTTGAAGGTGAGAGACCAAGGAAAGATGGTGAATACCCAGATTCGCCGGAAGACATTGATGAAGAATGGCATAATTGGAAGAAGAAAGATGACCATGGAAGGAAGTTCAAAGGGAATAGTAAGGCTGATTATGATAAGCCTCCATACCTATGGTTAATGCAAACTTTTAACAGTGGAGAGGAGTTCAAGGATCAATTTTTGAGGTATGTATTGAAAACTCAGTATGATGTGAAGTTGAGTAAGTGAAATATGCAAAGGTATGCAGCCATTTGCACACATAAGAAATACAAATGGAGGATCTATTTTTCGGTGGAGAAGCCAATACGGAAGTGGATGGTTAAAGTGTATGAAGACAAACACTGTCATTTGCCTACGGGAAGAGCTAGGATGCTGAAGCAAGGTACTATTACAAGGCTTTTCAAAGAGGAAGCAACGCGCCGACCAGACATAAGGAGTTCTGACATTAAGGACGAGTTAATGCACAGGTACAAGATCTCGGTTTCCATCTTCAAGTGCCGAAAAGCTAGGAGAATTGCATTGGATATGGTTTTGGAGACTCAGAAAGAACAATTTGCTAAATTGTGGGACTATGAAGCTGAATTGATTAGGTCTAATGAGGGAGTTACGACCGAGATTGTAACCGTTCCTAAAGATGGAAAACAGGTGTTCGAGAGCTTCTATGTCTGTTTCGAACCACTGAGGAGAAGTTGGAAGAAATATTGCAGACCTTTAATAAGGCTTGTTTTGGTGCTTTCTTAAAGTGAGAGTTGAAGGGAGAGATACTAGCTGCTGTTGGTAAGGATGCAGAAAATAGGATATATCATATAGCTTGGGCAGTGGTAAGAGGGGAGAACAAGGATTCTTGGGAATGGTTCATCAATAAGTTGAAGGCTGATTTAGATTTGGGTGTATGAGATGGACTTACATTCATATCTGACAGGCAAAAGGTATTATTCATCAATGCTGATGATTATCTTAGCTGTTTACATTTTTTTTCTCTAATACTAACAATGTTTTACATCATATGCAAGGTCTAAAAGTAGCTTTTGCTACTGTTCTTCCTAATGCAGAGCATAGGAATTGTGCAAAGCATGTCTACGGGAACTGGAAAAAGAAGTATGGCGATGTTGATTACAAGCCATTATTCTGGAATATGGCGTATAGCAAATCCGTGGGAGAGTACCAGCTACATATGGATGAGCTCATAGCATTTGATGCAGAGGCACACGATGCGTTGTTAGCTGCGGAGCCCAAGACTTGGTGCCTTTCTTTCTTCACTGGAAATGCAAAGTCTGCTAATGTATGCAACAGTTTGTCGGAGAGCTTTAACAGGACGATTAAAGGAGCTAGAGAACTGCCCATGATAAACATGTTGGAGGCAATTAGGAGGCAGGCGATGGCACGTATATCACGCAGACTGAAGAGAGATAAGGCGTGTATAATGCCTTTCCCAAACAAGGTCGGGGACATTTTGGAAGAAAATAGAGAGGAGAGCAAGGACTGATCAGTGCTTACAAGCTCAGACAATTTGTTTGAGGTGTTACTCTACGGATGCAGCTACGAGGTATCCCTTCGCCTGCGTCATTGTGTTTGTAGAGACTGGGACCTGACCAGTATTCCTTGTTCACATGCCATTCGGGTGATCAACGAGAACCATCAACAACCAGAGAAGTAAGTTTTTTTTCAAGTATAAGTTTTTAATGTAGCAACCAGGTTTGTAATGTCTCCAAACCTTTTGTTTCAGCCATGTCGATATCTGCTATAGAACTGAAACCTGGATAGAAACATACCGAGCCAACATCAAGCCAGTTAATGGGGAGATATATTGGGAAAAGACTAATAAGAAGCCAATTGGGGTTCCAGGATTCAGAAAGATGCCAGGGAGACCGAAGAAAAAGAGTTCAAGGCTGTGCATGAGTCTCCTTCTAAGCCTAAACGAGTTACTAAACATGGCAGAACAATGACATGTAGAAATTGCAAGCAGACCGGACATAACAAACAAGGTTGCAGGAATCCTGCTTTTATGGTCCAAGGTCCACCTCGCAAACGTGGAAGACCTCGTAAAAATCCTGTTGTAAGAGCCTCTTTCTCTCTAACTTTTATTTGTTCATCTGAAGTACTTGAGTAATGCTAGTTGGTATTTATGATGTTGTGGCATCACAGGATGTTGAAGCTAATCCACGGCCTAAAAAGAAGCGCAACACTACTCAATCTCATCCTCAATCACAGTCTCAGTCACAGCCTCAGTCTCAGTCGCAATCACAGGCGTCTACCGTGGCTCCAGCTACTGCACTTCAACCATCCACTGCGGCATCATCTTCTAATACTGCATCTGCTGGTACTGGACGTCGTCAATTGCAGCAACGTGTCTGGATTCTGGGTGCTTGTCTTGATTTTCTCTCCAACATAAGCCATTTCCTTACCTTCTTCTCCGACGATTGCTCGTAGCTTTTTCAACTCCTCTCCTTGCTCCCGAATCAAATCGCGAGCTTCCAACAAAGCGTTTTTCTGCCACCCTTGAGGCTTTTCAACATCAAACCATCTGAAGAAGTTGCAAGACTTCCAATTTGCAGCTCCACATCCATAGAATCTTCTCCCCAGATTATCATTCGTCCAAGCCTTTTTCACCACAGACACCTTCCCACAGTGACACTTCACTAAACCCTTGAATCCTCCACCATGCGAAGCGTTTGATTCTATTCCGGAGATTTGACTCTGATTCGACATTTTTTACCTATTTGAGAGAAAACAATTGAGAGATTAAAAAAATTAGGGTTAAAACATTTGGGAATTGGGAATTCTCCTTTTTAAAATGGCTCTAACTCCTCGATTTAAACATGATTAGATAGAGTTAACAGACTAAACGAAAAACTTAATATCGTCGTTAGTGTCGTTAACCTCTGTTAACGAGTCATTTTAAAATAATCAGAAGGTGAACATTTGAGTATTTAAAATAGGCAAGAAAATAACTTAAGATTTTTGAAAATGGATACAAGTTAAAATCCTTGCTTTAAGCTGCCAAAAAAAATAGATACAAGTTAAGAACATCAATTTTTGAAAATGTGTTGTAGCACAGTGGTTTATTGATTTACTAGTAACTGATTTCGACTCCTAAAAGCACTATTTTGCAAGGTTTTTTCATTAAGAGGCTAAAAAAAATTTTGAGCGTTAGGCGCCAAAATCTATTTAACCAGTGCTGGTTGCACATCCTAAACAATTTATATTTTCACAAACATCACAAACTATTAGACTTATTATAATTTCCAACATACCAAACTAAACTTGTGATTGCATGTAAAAAACTCATAAATCGTGTTTAAAATCCATGATTCTTTCTTGTTGCACTTTGCTTGGCTCAAACTAAGTCAATTGGAAAAAAAGGTTCATCTCCATCTTGTTCCATTTTCTCCCAGTACCATGCAGTAGTGCATCATTTTGTATAATGGAGTTTATGTTTTAGTTAACAACTTATAATACCAGTAAAAATCCTTGTCACCATAATCTACTAAAAAAACCATTAACCTACTAAGAAAACTATTAACGAGAGAGATTCAATCTTATACACCTCTTTTGTACTACAGGAACAGGAGAAGGACATATATGTTAAAGATGGACGAGACCAAGCTAATGAATTATCAGTCATTAGCGAAGCAATTTTGGACTTTGTCACTTCTGCCAATGGCATAACAACTATGCCAATGACATAACAACTATTATAGTGATTGATGTTTACCTTTATTATTCTGCCATCATGATTTCTTTGCTAGTCTCTAGGATTGCTTTTATTATTTCAATCAAAATCCAGTTAGCTACATCCTTTTTTTTCTTCTTTAAGTATATATCAAACAGGCTTTCGAATTCGAGTAGAATATTGATATATCCTATTTAAGTACTATAAATGACAATTTTTGTCGAGTACCAACGTTGGATCAATTTTGTTGGTCCAATGTATTTAAATACCCTACACAAATCTAAAAATATGTTATTTTCATTTATCTAAAATCAAACATAATAGTAAAATCAATAAAAAAAATTTTAAAAAAAATAAAATATCATCAAATAATTCAATTCTATAATTAGTTTGTAAAAAAAGAAAAGAAAAACAGTAAAAATTAAGTTAAGCTGCTCAAATATTGTACATAAATTTTCAACCATATATATTTCAATTGTTAATAAAATTAACATATTCATTCACTTTTCTCATATGCTATACCGCAAATAATTATTTTCTAAAAAAATAATGGATATCATAATTATTGGCTGTTTTGCTTGTGTGTGATGAATATTTTCCGATAGCAATATTTCACCACACTTTAAGCAGCTCATTTTCCATGCATTAGTTCTTTCTTCAATTGGAAACGGAAACAGCTCACTGATCTCCATGAAAGTCATCTCAAACCTCTCTTTGCCGATCTTGAAATCAATGGATCCATAGTCTTCATTCTCACTCTCCACATAGAAAATGGCAGTTAGAGAAGCAAGGAATTAGCAAATTGAATTCTTGTAAGATGGATAAGGTATGTCCATTAAGTTATCAAGACCAATGTTCTGAATTATGGTCTTCACATCTTGAATAATTCCAATTTTCTCCAGCAAAATGGAGAACCAGACTCTGCTACAAAGTTTTCAAACGATTCATAACTTTCTGGATTTTATCCCTATGACCAACCCAAGCGTGAAAAATATATGTTGACATTCTTCACACTCTCTCTTTTGTTCACTCAGGTTTGTTTTCTTTCTCTCTTTCTCTTTTGTTTCTCTTTTCTAGATCTCTCACTCTCTCTTTCTCTTTAACTCTGTTTCACTCATTGTTTTTGGTTGTTTGTTCTAAATGAAAACAATAAAAAGAGAGAATAAACTTCAAGAACTACATTTTTGTTATTTTATCAATCGATTCTTTTTCTTACAAACCACATACATACTTATACTACTTTCTACCTGCCACACACACTTGCATCCATGCTTTGGACCATACTTCTAGATCCTAGACTCTCTTACACAAGTCATCTTACACTGCACCAACTCCTAACAACTCTTACAATTACACTTAGACTCTAACAACTCTTAAACCATTCTAACTCTAACTTCATCTTAGTTTCTTTAACCAAACTAACATCTTGTTTACTCTTGGGCTGTGTGGAAAACGTAGGCCCACTTCATTCATTAGCCCAAATCACACAAAGCCTAACTTCCTTTTTGTTGACTTTTTTCTCTTCTTCTTCTTCCTCTGACGAGACACGCAACATCGTTTCCTCTTTGCTTTGCTCTTCTTCTCTCTTTTCCGTTTCACTGATATCTCCTTCTCTTCTTGTTGAAGATTCAATCAAGGATTTCAACTTCAACACTCCCTCTTGAATCCTTGATTGAAAACTCCAATTCCAATCTAGGGATTTGATTCCCATTGCTCCTTGTTCTTTTCTTGTGAACTATCTCCCTCTTGATATGAATCTCCAAGAATCTCATTCCTTTTTCAGCGAATTTCTTTGCCCTCTCTTGGCAGATTTTATTCGCAAACTTTTCTTCTGTTTTGTGAGCTTCGCTCACTTCTCCACCAGCTGCATCTGCAGCTAGCTTCTGCTCACTATCTGGTGAGCTCTTTCTTCTCAGCTTGGTGTCTTCCTTGATCACCAGCTTCCTTGCAGAAATACTTTGACTCTGGTTTTTCTTCTCTTTCCCATGAGCCTTCTCTATGTCTCCTCCAAGTTTTCTCTTTGGGCTTCTCTTCACGTCATTACCACCGTGAACTTCCGTCACATCTTCATCGCCTTAATTCTCCAGCCATCTTCTGCTCCCTTTCAATCTTAGGTAAGCAAGCTTTCTTCTTCTGTAGGTTTCTTCTTTGATCACCAGGTTGTGCCTTTCATCTCTTTGAACCATCACTTTGGTTTTCTTTAGCCTTGGCCTGTTTGGTTCTCTTGACCATCACCTTGACTTTCCTTAACCTTAGACTGTTTGGTTCTCTGACTTCTAGCACATACTCTGCTTCTCATCAAAAATACTTTACATTTGATCAGCTTCATACCTTTGAAATGAAATTCTTCTTCTCAAACCTTTCTTTTGCAGGTTTTCTTGATTTTTCCTTTTTTTTTTTTATGCTGGTTTTCTCCTCCATTTCTCTGATGGTTGAGAATTTCCAGCAACTTGATAACACCGTATTTTGACCACTTTTATGGATCGTTTTGAAATACTTTTTCTATGTTTTTAATTGCTTTTAAGTACTTTTATTACGTTTTTCTAGTATTTGTAGTTTCAAGACTCTTTTCAGGTAACTTAGGGAAAAGCTTAACAAAATGGATAGAAAACCAGATTTCAGCTCAGAGTCAAATCGTCAGAAGTTCACCCCTGATTGAAGGCCTTCTCACCGTCTGATCCAGCTCAAATTTGGAGACCTTAACGATGGAAGTATCAGCTTTACAGTGCACTTTACAGCTTGGCAATCCAACGGTTCAATCAAAAGATACGCGAAGAGCAAGATGTCCCGTAAACCAGCTGGCCAGCACTTCCACCCGCGGCCAACAAGCATTTTCCCGCGGTCAGGAGTATCCCGACCGCGGCAAATCACTCATCCACCGCGGTCACACTTGTCCCGACCGCGGCCTTCAACCTCCGAGCCCAAAAAGCCCATTTCTGAAGTCCACATTTGGAGAAACCCTAAGTGACGTCCAGAGAGGTCTTGAGCACTATAAATACATGTCTTAGGAGCCCTAGAATATGGTGGAACCGAATATCATCTTTCATTACTTCAAAATTTTATTGTTTTTGCTTTAGCTTTTAGGGAGAGAGAGATTTGTTCTCTTGAACCCTTGTTCTTTCTTTTTCAATTTCGGTTTCTATTCTACTTCTTAATATTATGTCTTTGATTTCGTTCATTATGTCTGAGTAGTTTTATTGTTGGGATTAAGGGATTTTCGATGGGGATTTATATGTTCGGTGAGGATTCCATTGGCTATTGAGCTGCATCTTAGAACTTTTTCTTCTGAATTCGTTTTTACTGCATGAGGGTAGCGTCATGAACTACAATCTGATCCAGATGCTTGGTGACATGAAAGTGTTCATCAGGTATCAGATCTAGTTTAGAAGAGCAAAACAAACATAGGAGTGGAAACCTACCTATGGGCGATTTGTGAATTAGGACGAGTCTTAAATATAATGCATCTCTTCTCTTCCAGGGCCAGAGTGGAAACCTACTGGTCAGGGTTGAGAGAGATAGTTGTCTATGATCACGACAGTGGCGTATTCATACGTCCGTGACTCCAGTTCGAAAAGTTTTAGCTAAGATCTTATCAATTTACTCTCTAGCAATGTTTTGAATCGTTCGTACCCCTGAGAAAACTTTCCTGAACCCCAACGCTTTCTTCTCCATTGTTTTACACCGATTTTCTTTAAGCTTTAGTTCAATATTGTCTTTCCTTTTTAGTTCATTTTCATTTAAGCATTAGAATATCCGTTTTTATCATTTTTAGTTATTTTCGTTAAGTTTAGTTATTACGCCATTTAATTTTTGCACTCTCTTTTAATATTTCGTTTTTACATTTTAAACACACAACCAAACCCCCACAAAACCGTTTTTGTTCTAGACTTCCTTACTTTAACTTATTTCAAAGGCTTTTTGCAGCAAAAGATCATCATTCCCTGTGGATTCGATCCCTAAGTACTACAATTGATCAGCTGTGCACTTGCGGCTATCGATTTCAATTAGGGTAAAACTTGACAACCCTCGACACCCACAACACACCCCCATCAAGTTTTTGGCGCCGTTGCCGGGGAAGGCACGCGTTTTCTTTTCTGCAAAACCCCGAGAAAGGTTAGTAAATCGACTCTAGAACCCCCTTTTCTGCAATTTTCCATTTTTCGGTTATTTTGTTTCCATTTCAGAAGATATGGATCCTATAAATCGAAATATACAAAATGAGGAAGGTTTCTATAACACTCCTCAAGCCACCAGACGCAGAGAGAAGCATCTACGCGATCTCGACGAAAAAACTCAAAGCGAAGACAACAGAACATCCCAGAAGGAACCCTACGCACCTCAGATGGCAAACCCTAGATACTCTATGTATCGCCTACCTCACCAAGTTCTCCAGCAAGATGAGAACGTCTAGCTCAGCAACAGACTGAGTCAGCTCGAAGGCGTGATCAGACAATTCATAGAAGCTCAAGCAACCGCTACAACTGCTCTAAACGAAAGGATTGATGGGATATCAAAACTTTTCAATGAAAAAATCGATAACCTAGCCTCACAAGTCAATTCAATAGAGGAACGTGCAACCAATGATGCAGCTATGATTGCTAACAGGTTCAACAGCATGGAGGAAGAGCAAGCAAAGCACAACTATGAGCTTCGCAACACCAAAAACAAAGTCATGGACCTGGATTTCAAACTTGATGACGTGGACAAAGCCCTAAACGAAGCCAAGAACGAGTCTTAGGACTTTACAGTCGAAGTTTCAGAGAAGGTTTACAAAGTCATCGACAAAACCGAAGAGCTTGACTCAACCATGGACAAAGTAGTCTATGCTCTTGATGAAGTTGAAGAAAAGGTTGAGGAGATCATGCAAGGACTTGGAGAGCAGATTCCAACAACCAAAACTAAAGGCTCAAGCCCAGAGGGGAAGTACATCAAGCCAGAAGACCCATGAGACCACCAAGGAGGCAAAGGAGGAAGCAACAGCAGCAGAGCAACTCGGAGGCAAATCCCCGCGGTCGCGTTGGCTCTGACCGCGGCCAACAGGCGTTCCCCCGCAGTCGTGATGGGTCTGCCCGCGGCCCATGGTCGCTTCCCCGCGGTCGCGTCACCTGCAGTCAAGGCCAACCATAAAAACGTCCCAAAACACTCCCGTTCAGCTCATACAAGCATCTGTACGTCTGGTACACCTCCTGGGATAACTAAACCACTTCATCAACAACTGGTTTGCTCCATAAGCACCCAAAGATCTGAAGAAGAGGACAAGTCATGGCCTTGCAACATGGCTTTGTCTTGTGAAGATGAGTATGAAGAGCAATACTCTGAAGATGAAGAGTATGGGTTGTTTGTAGAAGATCCAAACGCAGGAATTTCCTCAGAAGACGACTCAGGAGAGATTCAATGGATCACCAACAACATCAGTAGAGAAAAACAAATGGAGTTCAACAACGTAGTCAGGTCATTCCCTGCTCATTTAAGCTTTGATGAAATCTGGAAACTTGGTCGTTTGCAAGTCTTTTTCAGGTACTGCAAGGAGTCTAAAGAGGATATCCATAGATACTTTATGAGAGCTCGATACATGACAACACCATAAGCAGCTGTCTATGCGATTCACCTCAAAAATCCGGAAGACTGCAGCCACTACACCAACAAAATCAGCAAGGAAAAGCTCGACGAATTCAATGATGTGGTTCGAAATTTACCTGAAGGAATCACGTTTGCCAAAGCTTGCAAGGACTTCATGATAGGCCACTACTTCTGTGAGAGCAAAGAATCAATCCCTGAGATAGAAGACTTGTTCAATCATGCCAGAAAAGGTAAACCTGTTCGAACACTTCACAAAATAGAAGGTGCAGGTCAGTTTCTTATCTCTTGTTCTATTAGAGGAGAAATGTTTAAAAACGTGCTATATGATTCTGGAGCTTGTCTTAACATGATGTCCAAGGCAATTGCTTTGAGACTTGGTATTAGACACCTGCGCAGGACTAGAGAAAAGATTAGCCTAGCTGACGATTCAAATGCAACACCTCAAGGAATAGCTCATGAAATTCCTTTGAGAATATGAGATTGCATTGTGCATGTCGACTTCTACATTGTCGAAACGAGAGATGCAACATATCCAGTGATTCTCGGATGGTCTTTTCTAGCAACTTCTGGAGCTATAATGGACTGGCCAAACCGGAGGATTTCATTTGCTAATATCGACAAAGATGTCTTCACAGAAGCTGTCCCATACAACAGCAAAGCAGGAAAACGTTCTGCAGCAGAAGAGTTTGAAGAAGAACTTTGGAGTGACGAAGAACCTGCTAAGCAAAGCAAGGAGATGTCGAAAAAGACTTGTCTCAGGACAAGGTCTTCTTCATTGGAATAAGTCACGTCCAACACCAAAAGTCGAGCTGAACGACTTAAAACAAAAGCGCTTAATGGGAGGCAACCCATTTAGGTATTGTTTTCTTTAGGATTTTTCTTTCTTTTTCTTTTGATCTCTTTCTTTTTCTTAGTTTCAGATGTTTCTTATAAAACAAAAAAGGCCAAAAAAAAAAAAAAATCAAAAAACCCGAAAAAACCAAAAAGAAGGATGGTACCTGACTGCTCGGCCCAGCAGGAACCAAGGAGAAGCAGGAAGAAGCCGCGATATAAGCCCCCGCGGTCGCAGACATTCTGACCGCGGGAAACCTACTGTCGGCCGCGGTCGCGTAGTCCTGACCGCGGCCAAGTGCTTGATTGCCGCGGTCGTGCAGCCCCTGACCGCGGCACTTGGTCGTTGAGATCCAAACCCGACCCAAACCACCCCTTTCACCCCCTTTCACCTCACCAATCACCCTCCACCTCATTCATCACCATCCACCACCTTCATCACCACCTAATCACCTTCCCAAACCCCTTCGAATGAATCCGGTTCATCTCCACCAGCATCCCGGATCCAGGTAAGTTTTGTCCTTGCCAATTCGATTATTTATGCATTTTTCTCATCCAATCTCGACTTGTTTCACACTGAGGACAGTGTGATTTAAGTCTGGGGGAGGGTTTCATCCCTTTCTAACCACTTTTCTTTCATGAGTCTTGCATTATCTACATTTTTTGCATTTTCCTTAAAGTTTTTCAAAATCGGTTTTCAAAACAAAATACGTTTTAAAAAGGAATGGTGAACATGAATCAATGATAGTTGACTGTGTGCTTTTAGACTGTTCCTAGTGACATGCTCATTCATGATTTAGGACTAGACTAGGCGGTAGCTAAGCACATTTGAAACGAAGTACCCCAGAGGAATTTGAATGATTTCGATTTAGATGAAGGGATACACTAGCTCTGTTTTATTTGGACTTAATTTGGACTTAATTTCCTCATTGAAGCATTAGACCAGGGAAACGAATCATACATTCAGGACTCCTTTATCCTTTTACCACTCTCTGTTGATCCTGAATGGCTAGTTCATTTTTAGCTAGTTCCCCACCTTAACCAATCCTCTTTCAACCCACATGCACTCTTGTTTTCTATTGTCTTATATGCAGATAAGTGCAAAAACGTTGGAGAGAAAGAGGAACGACGCAGTTTTCAGTCACCAAGGACAAAGACCTGTGATTTGCCGGAAAAGTTCCCGGAAGGATTCAACACAAGAGGAAGCTCAGTTTGCCTTAGAAAAATCTCAAATTTTAGTACAATCTCGTCCTCTAGTCTCTCTCTCTCTTTAAAAGGCATTTCTTTTCCCAAAAAAAAAAAAAAAAACAATCCGAAAATAAGGAGATAAAAGCCTTAGAGAGTCTAGAGAGGTCGAATTTTAAGTCCCAAGGCAACTGGAGTTTGATTTTATGGAGTTTTGGAGATTGTTTTTCTGATTCCCGGAAAGAATCTAAGTCTGGGGGAACAGCTGTTTACAACAAAGGAGGAAAGATTATGCAACAACATTTGGCAAGAAGAACTGACTGAAAACTGTGGTCATCAACAGGTCCTTATCTCTCTTGCGGTTTTGCATATTATCTTGCATCCTCCAGATCTTCAGGTAACCCGAAACACTTTAACTCCACCACTTAAATAGCCTTTTAATGCCAAACGCCGTCTACCCTGGATGATGTCTTTAATGAGAACTCACTATTGAACTTAATGAATGTAGAGAGCTAGTTGACTGAAATCAAGATTTAAATTGTTTAAGTTTTGCATGACGGAAAAAGTGGACTAGTATCTCTTGTGCTTTGGTGAGAATTTTCTAGACTAAGTTGTGGATTGATGCACTATCTTTGGTCCTAGTTTAGAGTTCATGTCTATGAGATTTGTGCATTCCTTATTTTTGTTTTCACTTAACCAGTTTAGGCTTTTGCTTTGTTTGAGGACAAACAAAGGTTTAAGTCTGGGGGAGTTGATAACACCGTATTTTGACCACTTTTATGGATCGTTTTGAAATACTTTTTCTATGTTTTTAATTGATTTTAAGTACTTTTATTACGTTTTTCTAGTATTTGTAGTTTCAAGACTCTTTTCAGGTAACTTAGGGAAAAGCTTAACAAAATGGATAGAAAACCAGATTTCAGCTCAGAGTCAAACCATCAGAATTTCACCCCTGATTGAAGGCCTTCTCACCGTCTGATCCAGCTCAAATTTGGTGATCTTAAAGATGGAAATATCAGCTTTCCAGTGCACTTTACAGCTTGGCAATCCAACGGTTCAATCAAAAGATACGCGAAGAGCAAGATGTCCCGTAAACCAGCTGGCCAGCACTTCCACCCGCGGCCAACAAGCATTTTCCCGCGGTCAGGAGTATCCCGACCGCGGCAAATCACTCATCCACCGCGGTCACACTTGTCCCGACCGCGGCCTTCAACCTCCGAGCCCAAAAAGCCCATTTCTGAAGTCCACATTTGGAAAAACCCTAAGTGACGTCCAGAGAGGTCTTGAGCACTATAAATACATGTCTTAGGAGCCCTAGAATATGGTGGAACCGAATATCATCTTTCATTACTTCAAAATTTTATTGTTTTTGCTTTAGCTTTTAGGGAGAGAGAGATTTTTTCTCTTGAACCCTTGTTCTTTCTTTTTCAATTTCGGTTTTTATTCTACTTCTTAATATTATGTCTTTGATTTCGTTCATTATGTCTGAGTAGTTTTATTGTTGGGATTAAGGGATTTTCGATGGGGATTTATATGTTCGGTGAGGATTCCATTGGCTATTGAGCTGAATCTTAGAACTTTTTCTTCTGAATTTGTTTTTACTGCATGAGGGTAGCGTCATGAACTACAATCTGATCCAGATGCTTGGTGACATGAAAGTGTTCATCAGGTATCAGATCTAGTTTAGAAGAGCAAAACAAACATAGGAGTGGAAACCTACCTATGGGCGATTTGTGAATTAGGACGAGTCTTAAATATAATGCATCTCTTCTCTTCCAGGGCCAGAGTGGAAACCTACTGGTCAGGGTTGAGAGAGATAGTTGTCTATGATCACGACAGTGGCGTATTCATACGTCCGTGACTCCAGTTCGAAAAGTTTAAGCTAAGATCTTATCAATTTACTCTCTAGCAATGTTTTGAATCGTTCGTACCCCTGAGAAAACTTCCCTGAACCCCAACGCTTTCTTCTCCATTGTTTTACACCGATTTTCTTTAAGCTTTAGTTCAATATTGTCTGTCCTTTTTAGTTCATTTTCATTTAAGCATTAGAATATCCGTTTTTATCATTTTTAGTTATTTTCGTTAAGTTTAGTTATTACGCCATTTAATTTCCGCACTCTCTTTTAATATTTCGTTTTTACATTTTAACTTATTTCAAAGGCTTTTTGCAGCAAAATATCCTCCTTCCATGTAGATTCGATCCCTAAGTACTACAATTGATCAGCTGTGCACTTGCGGCTATCGATTTCAATTAGGGTAAAACTTGACAACCCTCGACACCCACAACACACCCCCATCACAACTCCTCAAGCTTCCTTGGTCTTTGGCTTAGACCTCATCCATGGAGTGTTTCTTCTTCAGAGCAACGGATTTAGACAATGTGTCACCATCGCCGTTGTCGCGTTGCCATGTCTCTGCAGCTTTTTCAGCTTCATTTCTCTTAGGTAAGCTTCTTTTCCTTCTTGCTTGGTGTCCTCTTTGAACACCAATTTTGCTTCCTTTTGATTCTTAGAACCATCCCCTTCAGTTTTAGCTTTGGACCTTTTTGACTCTTGAACCATCACCTCAGCTTCTCTTACTGTAGTCTGTTTGGCTTCTTCTTTGAGTTATCATCTTAGCTTTCTTAGCTTTAGTGGTTTGGCTGCTTGAATCTTCAACCTTAGTGGCTTTGTTTGGTTTCTAGAATCATCAACCTCAGCTTTTCCTGATTTGGTTTGTTTGATTCCTTTCACCACCACTTTGGTTTTCCAGCTTCTCTTTCTTTCTTTTTCTTTGCCTTACACATCTCTTTTTTTTGTGCAGGCTCCTTCTTTTCATCTCCAGCGTCGACGTCCTTGTCATCACCACCATTGTCGTCTTTGCTGCCATCTTCATCACCTTCTCTTCTTGTTTGACAGTTTCATTCTTGCTCTTCTCTCTTGTTCTTTTGCCTTACACTTCTCTTTCTTATGCAGGCTTCTTCTTCTATCTCCCTCAGCAACCACTTCCATCTTCTCTCCATTTCAGTGGCTGAAAGGTCTTCAACGTTGGAAGGTTCTTCATCTCCTTCTCTGTTTTCTTCTTCTTCTTTTCTTCTTCTTCTTCTTTTTTTTTTGCTCCTTCACAGCTTCTCCATCACGGCTAAGAACCAGTTTCTCCATGGACATTTTCCTTCTTCTTGAACAGGCTCCAAGGATAACCTGGCTCTGATACCATGTTGACATTCTTCACACTCTCTCTTTTGTTCACTCAGGTTTGTTTTCTTTCTCTCTTTCTCTTTTGTTTCTCTTTTCTAGATCTCTCACTCTCTCTTTCTCTCTAACTCTGTTTCACTCATTGTTTTTGGTTGTTTGTTCTAAGTGAAAACAAGAAGAAGAGAGAATAAACTTCAAGAACTACATTTTTGTTATTTTATCAATCGATTCTTTTTCTTACAAACCACATACATACTTATACTACTTTCTACCTGCCACACACACTTGTATCCATGCTTTGGACCATACTTCTAGATCCTAGACTCTCTTACACAAGTCATCTTACACTGCACCAACTCCTAACAACTCTTACAACTACACTTAGACTCTAACAACTCTTAAACCATTCTAACTTTAACTTCAACTTAGTTTCTTTAACCAAACTAACATCTTGTTTACTCTTGGGCTGTAGTAGAAAATGTAGGCCCACTTCATTCATTAGCTCAAATCACACAAAGCCTAACTTCCTTTTTGTTGACTTTTTTCTCTTCTTCTTCCTCTGACGAGACACACAACATCGTTTCCTCTTTGCTTTGCTCTTCTTCTCTCTTTTCCGTTTCACTGATATCTCCTTCTCTTCTTGTTGAAGATTCAATCAAGAATTTCAACTTCAACAATATATGTTTCATAGAAAAATGGTATATGTAACAAGGATATCATGTGACTTCTAAGAATTTAAAAATTTCTTGTGTTTATCAAATTTGAATTTTGATGTATACCGCCTTTACCTTATACCTTTAACGTATAACTCCATCTTTAAACAAATAATTTATTTAATTAAAAAACAGAAATATGTATAAACCATAAAATTGCAGGTCTTCTCAATGATCATTAACCTAATTTGAATTTGTTTTAGTCTTTCACTTAATAATTAATATGGTTATTCAGCTAAATTTCTTTAAAAACAAGTCTATTAAACTATAATGAAAATGCAGAGGTTAGTTGACTCTTAACCTCTAGCATGAGTCGCACTGATCTGAGTATTGATTAGATTATTAGTACTTTTAATGTAAAGTCAAACATACTTTAAAGGTAAAGTGTTTTAGGTGCACTTGATATATTCGACATCTAAATCTATTCTCTATATTCATTTCATCAAAAAATATATCTTTATTGCTTTAAATTTCGGCTCCTGCCAACTAACGGAGTTGAGCAATTGAAATCTTAAATGGGAGTTTTCAATTAAGTAGGAACTTAACTGATTTTAACAAATTTGGAAGTTTTTTTTATCGTCTTCAAGTTAAACACACTTTTAGATTTAAATTTGGATTATGACATGTCCTGCGACACTATTAGAAGTCTACAAATCTCATTCTTTGACGATTACATGTTTACATTTAACTGTAAGAAAATTCACTCAAATTCATTCTAGTATCTACATACATTGTTGTTACACACTTACACATCACAATCATCTTTTTATATAATTTCTCTCCAGTCAAACCCAACTCAAATCACTTTCATCATTTTCATAAATTCGTATTATCAAATTAAACCAAGAAGAAGAAACCAAAAATTAACCCACAAAACAAAAAACAAAAAAAACAAAAAGCTCTACAGTAAAATTAGCTGTGATTAGGAAGAGGAGACTGCAGATTAAACAGAGCTTTAGCAGTCATCTCTCTTTCGAATCTCCAAATGTAATTCAACCCGACAAGAAGCTCTGTAATGGCAGCTTCTGTCTTAACTTTATCAGCAAACACAAGTGTCTGAACCAACATTACTCTGTTCTGACTATTCACCGACGTAGCCATGTGTTGCTGCTCGAAGCTTCTCTCGCTCTGCCACCTAATCATATTCTGCGCCAACGGTAACAACCACCGTAAAATCCGACCTAACGCCGCCTTCCACTCCGCCGCTAAGCCACCGTCAGTCGCCGTGAACCCAACTCCTTTTAATCTCGACCTGAGCGACGATCTCACGCTCGCCGGCAACATCGAGTACAGATCGTCTCTCGCGTCGAGACCCACCAATTGCGGCTGCTTTATCATCTTCTCCATCACGACTATCAGATTCGCGTAGTGAAGCGCCACGCCGGATCCGCCGAGAGTCGTCTCCGGCGGTTTCAAAAGTCTCGAGCTTTCTTCAAGAAACGCAGAGGACGACGCCGTTTTGTCTTTCTCCTCGTCGTTTGGGCTCGGGTGGACGAGGTTCATCGACGAAGAGGAAGAAGAGAGAGAGCGAGGGAGAAAAGAAACGACGGTGGGGCCTACCACGTGGCAGCCGGATGCTGCTGCGGCGGAGGAGAAGACCGATTTGAGTCTCGCGAGTGCTGTGAACACCGATCTGGCGAGAATCAACACGACAGTGTCGAAGCTTTTTGTCCAAAGAGATCTGTCTTTCAAATACTTCACGTGTTGTCTCTGTCTCTCAATCTTTTGCTGCAGATCAATCACTTTCATCGCATCTTTCTTGTTGTCGATGTCGTCTTCTTCTTCTTCACATTCAATCCCAATCTGTAAACTGTGTTTTCTCAGGGAGTTTTCTAATATCGTCATCTCTTCCATCTCTCTATACAAAGCCGTCGTCACACTCACATATCTGGATTCCATTAACAAACACAAAAAAAAGCAATCTCAATCAGTCTCTCTGTTTTGCTCTGTTTTTTTTGCTCTGTTTTCATATGTTAAAGAAAAAGTTGTTACCTTTCGACTTTCTTGTTCTTAGCTTCGGTATCTTTACAGCTCATGACCCAACCATGAGGATCACGACCCATGTCGGCGAACTCATGGAATAAGCGGTGGAAGGAGCGGAGGCTCGGGGTGGTGCAGCGGCGGCTCAGCCTGGAAACAGAATCAGCGGTGTGTGCGAGAGTATCGGCAAGCTCAGCACAGACGAGGCTGAGGTAGAAGGTCTCGTCACCATTGACGATCTTGGTGAGGCCTTCTAAGGAAAGAGAGTGATCACGGAGAGTGATGAGATTAGAGTCGGTGAGAGAGTGAGTGAGGTGGAGGAGTTTGGTCATGACACGTGCTACCTCGAACGATAAAACTCCGACGGAGGAGGAAGTGGTGGTGGTGGTGATCGGAGGAGATGGCCGGATTTGTCGACGAGAAGTGGGTTTGGAGGAAATGGCGTTTTTGAGTTTTATTAGGAAAGTTTCGAGAGCCATTGGAGAAGCAAAGCAAAGCCAAAGTGAGAATGATTTGATTTGAAGGAAGTAAATGGAGATGTAGTGAGATTTGAGATTATATTCTTTCTTCTTCTAGGGGAATAACAAAGTTGATGCGTGAATGGCTCGTGGGGTGTTCAAGCCATCATTACACTTTAGGATTTTTGAAAAACAAAAACGGTATTTTCGAATAGAAATAGATAATGCATTTTGATATTAGTTTATATTATTTATTTAAATGATTGGGAGGAATGTTAGATGTGTATGTCAACTAGAATCCACTTCAGCAATTTCTTTACCCTTCTATTTGTTTATGGGTTCTTCCATTATCCATATGTACACTTCTTTAATGTAACCAATATTTTTTTAGAACGAGATTTTTTTTTTTTTTTGCATCAATATAATCTACAAGTGATCATAAAGACATGAACACTGTAGAAGCCCATGAAAGAAATCGAAATTTGAAATTTGGCTGTCTTAGTTCTGTAATTTTTTTTTAACAACTCCTCATTTCATTTTGTTTTATTTCTTATTAATTCATATTTAACGTCAAACATTCACCTTTTTCATCAAATTGCAGTTTTATTTTTATTTACTGAATATTTTAAGTTCAAACCTGTATTTTTTTTAATAGTTAGAATTTATGGATCACCAAAAGGCATAACTAATTTAAGATTCTTTAACACTTTTCTATAAATTTTCTGA
Source organism: Eutrema salsugineum (assembly GCF_000478725.1). Taxonomy (NCBI): domain Eukaryota; kingdom Viridiplantae; phylum Streptophyta; class Magnoliopsida; order Brassicales; family Brassicaceae; genus Eutrema; species Eutrema salsugineum. The sequence continues at coordinate 13,296,927 of NW_006256829.1, forward strand.
ATAAATCAGTATACCAAAACCACTATTGCTCGTTAAAAAGAAAAAAAAATTTGCCAGATATCTTGTCAATTAGACCAATCCATCGAGATTATAATTTTGGTCTGAATTCGGCAAAAATTTTGGCCTTCATTTTTATGTGGCATTTTTGTCATTGTTTCGTTGGTGGATTAATTGAGTTATATGTTAAATAAAATGTGATACATTATCTTGTGATTTGTAAGAAGCTCCGGGCTCGACCTCCATATTTCTATGTTTCTTCTAACATCTTTTCTTATAAGATTGGAACCGATTTCAACATACATATAAGGAATGATATTGGAAAGTGGAGACATAAATCATTTACTAAGAAAATTTTGATGAATTAAGTTGAAGTCGAAAATGATGTAGAGTAAGCACATGAGGAGCAAATAAAGGCGTAACAAATGCATCACCATAATCATAACGAAGATTATAGTTTATTATATTAACGACAATAATAATTAAAATAAGTTGGGGGTGCATGCGAATGCCAACCAATGGAAAGGCAACCATTTGTGAGGAAGAGAAGCATTGTCGTTAAATCAAGAGGCAAAAACTTATTTGCCATGCCTCCATATATCCATTATATTTTCTCTCATTTTTAGTCTTTTAAAAATGAAATCTGAATATCTTGTTTTGTGTAGTCAAAAAAATCCAAAACTTATTATATATATGGAAATTCGGATAATAGAAATTTACTAAATTTACTAAACTTATTATTAAATCTGAAAATTATCAAATCTCAAACATCTGTTCTGAAATCCTTCACTGGAAGCACTTGTTTCTCAAATGCATATTCATGCATACTTCAAGAGAGAATAACACTCCGGCACATCTCTTAGTTAAACATAGTCCTTCTAATAATCTGTTTTATTCTGAAAAACTTGTCTACTTTTGTGGTTGTCAAATAATGTATTCAAAGATTGTAATTTTTACCATAATCAATAAATTTGTTTGTTTGTTAAAAAAAAAAAAAAAAAATTATTTTCGGATGGTATAGATTTTGTTTTTGTTTTTACATACCTACCTTAATGATTTTGGTAAGATTCAAAGATCGAGGGTAATAAACTAAAAAAAAAAAAATACTCCGTGTAAGTAGAGAACCATTAGGGACATCCAATCTCCAACTAAGAAGACGATCTTTAGTAGGGAACCGATCACGGAAAAATACCACATCAAAAAGCATGAAGTATGGAGAGAGAATACCATGTATTTGAAGAAGAGAAAATCTTTGGAGGTTTATACATCAAATTCCCCCATTGCTTAGAAAATCATGAGGAGATGAAGGTAGACAAGCCCGAAAGAGAACCAAAATTGGGCGTCCTATTCTTGATAACATCGACAATTCATTGGAGAACACTTGAGAAACATTAGCAAAATACGAAATTCCTGAAAAGTCTAAGACCATTTGAGCCTGTTAAATCGATCAAGGATCCTAGAGAAGTCAAGTCATCATGCCAGAAGACAGATAAATTAAGTACCTGGCTTGATTTGGAAAGATAGGAAAAGATCAGCTAGTAAAGGAAACTTGACTAACCTTTTCTAAATCCATAAAATCTTCTTCCCCAAAGATTCTCCCTCGAATAACCATTTTCTCAATCCATGACACCAAAATAATTTTTTTCTTAAAGTTATAGTTCAAAATATAGTAGAATCAAGTGTCATTAATTATCTTAGACATTGTGTTCATTTTATTCGGAGTGGTGCTATGCATAAAGATTTATATAAACCAAATGAGCTAATTGTGTGGATAGAGAAGATGATTTCACTTTTGGAGGACGTTTTTTAGTATTTCCATAACCTATTATTTGTAAAATCAAATAAAAATTGTATGAATCCTGCTCATGCACCGGGATTTGTAGTGATTGGAGAAAGAGACATCCCGTAAAATAAGCATGAAAATCCCCCATACACACATCACGACATTATATGTGCTTACATTAATATGTGTGTGTTTATATACATGCATGTCATTAGACATTCCACTTGCGTAATTAATCTAATTACAAATATGACATAAATGGTTAAGTGAATACATTCATACTTTGAAATTGCCGAGTTCAACGAGAAGGAAGCTTCGTGAGAGAGTTGGTTTTTGGTTTATTAGATTTGACTGACGACGAATCCCTAACGATGGCGTTTCTGTCTGCTTCGACCCGCTTCACGATTAGTAAGAGCTTCTTTTATTATCTCAAGTAAATTTGTCTGCCATTCATATATAATTTATTGTTTGTATAAACTAATTACTAAGTGAAGTTTTAGAAGAAAAAGATACTAGAACAATTGATGATGTAAACGTGTTTCATCCATAATAGTCTTCACACGCCGCAAATTTTTTGGTGCAATTTTTTTATTTCCATTAATTAATCAGGGGTTCGATACAAGTGAGCGTAGAGAGCTCTTTGCTATTGTGTCAACCAAAACATTATTGACTTAACACATTACATAAGAAAAACGAAATCTCGCTAAAGGATGATTATATACTAAATTCACTTTTAGTCTTCACATAGAGTGAATCTGTCAGTTGCACAATCGCCAGGGCCGGCTTTGAGCGCAGGCGAGGGAGGCTATTTTTTTGCGGCATCCACTCTAAAATAGCATATTTAACCAAGTCGTCTTGGTCCAGTGGTAACTTCCAAGTGGGAGATTCCTGGGTTCGAGTTGCCTTGCTCACCTAGCCGCGCTTTAAATTTGGAATATTTCCGAACGCGTACCCGGATGCAAGGCCTCGTGAGATTAGTCTTTGGGCTTAGAAAGCCTTTGGAATCCCTACGGTTAGAAAAAAAAAAAGCCATATTTTTTGTTAAAATTTTTTTTATTAGGAATCAAGCTCTAGTTTCTCTCGAGTTCAGGTTTGAACAATTCCAAAAATATGAACAAACTTTTGGGACAGTTATAGTTGAAAAACTCGACTACGATAGTTTAATGAATGATTTTGCATGGAAAATGTAAGAAGATCTATATTTTAGCAATAAACTATATATTTTATTTTTTTTTCTTTTTTTACAAACTGTTTATAGAGTTTGATTGTTTTATGAAATTTTTGTTTCATTTTTTATTATTTTAATTTTGAAAAAATTATAAAAGGGCATATTTTAAAAAATTAGACTCGGACATCCAAATTGATTCGTCCGGCTGACAATCGCCTAACAAATGGTTAATCTACTAACTAGTAGTTAATTTTAGAGGTGACCCTCTAGTCATCATAAGTTTATACACATTTTTTCATATGTATGCCGTATGCCTATAGTCTATTATCTACGTTGGTATTTTATAAGTTTGCATGCCATTTCTACAAAAAGAAAATTACGAAAAATATGTCTGTAATCTGTTATAACTCTGTGAACAATATGTCATATAATTCTGTCAGTAGTTTATCATAACTAAGCCAAAATCTGTCAATATTCTTCTAAGAATATGTCAATATTTCTGAAGGCTTGTTAAAAGCTATCAAAACCTCTTAAGTCTGCTAATGAGAAGTTGAGAACAAACGACATGATTATAGTAATATTTAGTGACTTGATGGTAAGTTTTAAACTTGGATTTCGACTTGCTTGTAAATTAAAAAAAATACGAAAGACTTTGGAAGTCGCCGTATTTTTCGGAAATGAAAAGAATGGGTAACATTAAAATTTAATAAAAATAATTTTGTTGTAAAAATGTTAAAGACTTTCTTTTTTGAATTGAATGTTAAATTTCGAAAGAAAGGTTTTTTTTTTTTATAATGGAGGCTTCATAAGCGATTGAAAAGAAAATCTATTCAATATAAAAAATAATTTTTATAGGATTTTACCTTAACAGACTTGTCTTTTTGTTGGTAATCTCACAAATTCTCCAAATGTTGTAACCAGAATCGAAAAAGCTATATACAAATTCGTTAGATTTTAAGATGATTGCCAAGATACATAAGGAAAAAAAATTAATGGAAGATTTTTAAGATGTAGTTTTGTGGAGAGTCAAACGGAAGCGCATGTCCGAAGAAAAAAAAAAGCACTGTTACAGATTCACCAATAATCCCTAATCTCTTTACTAAGTTCATTTACATAGATTGCTGATATGAAGTGGTAAAAAACATTTAGGAAAAAATTTAGTTTTACAGAAGCCCTGAAAGGTAGTTGTTTTTGATTTAGGATAACTCTAGTTAAGATAAGATGAAAAATATGATGAGAAACTACAGTACAATTAGAAATAATATAATCTGCTGTTATTATTATTCTAAAAATATCTACGCATTAGTACAGGAATGTTTTTTTCTTCTTCTATTGATGTCAATATGTTTGTTGTAACATATATAAATTATGTGTAATGGTGTACTCTAAAAGAGAATTGATGAAAAAAGAAGAAGTGAAATAGAACCACAACCTTTTTTAGAAAAGAAGAAATAGAACCCCTTCAATCATAAAGTGATCTATGAGAAAGAGACTAAAGGAGGCAAAAGAAGAAATCGCTGACTTGCAACGGTGCACACGCAGCCACGCTGCTAAGCATATTACCAACATTCTCCTTCCGACTCCAATCATTTGTTTTGTTACCTATTCTTCTTCTTAAAATATATATAAATTATTCGCAAATGTAATAGTACTTTGAATATTTTGTGTGTATAAGATATATTTAATCCAAGGATAGTTAAAAGGTGACTATTTAGTTAAAAAAGATATAACTTATTAACATGCTTAGCAAAAAAAAAAAAAGATATAACTGACAGTGTATAGGATCGATGTGAATAAGGATAAAGTATGACACACTGTTATTTGTTACATCATATGAAAAATTATAAAACTATTTGTGCGATGAAAAAAATAATATCTATATATACTACAAACCCTTGTGGAATAAATCTTAATGCAAACAATTATGAATGTTTTGTTCAATAGAAAAAGGTGGGTTTTATTTTGTGATTAAATCAAAGAACATGAAATAGAGATGGAGATGGAAGTTGTTTGACCAAAAAAAAACAGAGATGGAAGTAACTAAAGGAATCATGCACGCTTAATTTTTCTATAACGTAAAAGCTTAGTTGGGTTGCACCAAAACAAAAGAAGCTTAGTTGATTATAATTATAATTGACGACAAAAAAATATTATAATTATAATTTTAACAATAAATTATGTTTGATTTAAGGTTAAATACGGTGCTATGTTTGAGTCTCATTTATCAAAAACATGGTCTGATCTCAATATCTAGACAAGCTTACAGATCAAAAGTCTAGAGTTCAGCAAAAGTTGTCTTTTTTTTTGTTTTAAGAAAAAAAAGTAAAGAAAAAGATGTAGAAAAATGATTGTGAAAGGTAGATGTTGTGGAGAAAGGTGATATGGTAAGAGACAAAGCCAGACAATAATGGTTCATTTGAGCATGTCAAAAGATATATAGAATTACCATTACTATTACTTACTAAGTAGTGTCAAATCCGACTATTATCTCATAATTTATTAAGCATGATGTAGTAAATCTTGTTTTGTCCCAAGTTCCTATTTTTTTTCTTGTGGTGCTCTACATATTCTCATGTCAAAACAAACACTCATTTGACATTTTAATATCTCTTTCACTTTATGGGCGATGTAATAATAATATCTGAAACATGCCTAAGTTTACAACTTTCTACCACGACCATGTTTGGTACGTAAGCCATTGCTGCGATAAAGTTCGATGGCAAAAAATAGACGTCAAAGAAGACACACTGAACGGAGGTGGAAAAAATTATGTCGCTGTGTCTAATTAATCGCAGCAATGGCCTACCAAAATCACGTGTTGCTAGCTTCGTTCAAATGAACAGAGCTCACAAAGTGGGTATTCAAAATTGATCCATAATTTTCTCAAATCAAATCTCAATAACAAAACAGATTCTAAAGGACACAAAAGAGTAAAAGGAACAGAGAAAGTAGCTCGTAAAATGCTGTTACTTTGGTCGACATTGGAAAGTGAACACAAGATTGGTGGTGGAAATAGATAACATGTTACTATGATTGTGTTTTTGTTATTCTATTTTAACTAAGACTCATCTAATTTACTTTGTTGTACCATTTGGTTATCTTTTTTGAGTGTGGAGTGGTGAGTATGCGCACGTGTCTGCTCTTTTTTGATGGACACAATTATCACTCCCTTATCAAGCATTGTCCTTTTGCTCCTTCACCCACATTTACAAGCTTTTTACCATTGTATAATCTCCATTTTCTAACTATTCCACTAACCTATCAAGCTTTTTGCCATTGTGTAATCTCCATTTTCTCACAATTCCACTAATCCATTTGAAGATTATATTTCAAACTAGTTTTAGCACAGTGCTACCTTACGGGTAAAACACTTGTTAAATAAAGATAAGATTTTTTTTTAAGAACAGAAATATTTGTTTTCTGGAAATTAATGAAAATCAGTAACTGGTTATTGGTCATACTAAATATGAATTTTTTTTACTGTGAAGTAATTAGTAATATAATTGAATTTTCATTGACTAAAACAAAATGACATTTGAATATATTTGGATCTTGTTAAAAGTTATATGATAAATGCATATGCAATAAGGAAAATGAGAGAACCCATGAAATCATTGGAAACTAAAAACGAACAAATTTAAAACCAAACATCAACCACTTAAAATATGAAAGGATTTATGTTTAACAGTGCTTGCTTTGGTTCTTTTTGTTTTTTCATGTCTCCTTTTTTGGTTTAAAAGACAAAATTGTATATCAAAAAAAAAATTGTCTTGTGATTATTATAGAGTTGAAAATTATAGAAAAAAGCTTAATAAAAGGCCCTAACAAAATACGGTGACCTAAAAAATAAATAAAAAATAAAAATAAAACTGAAGATTTAAAAATGGTGAGCTCGAATGAATCAACGTATTCCGGAGGAACTTACAAAGGAGAGAACAGCCTGTGATTTCGAAATGGCGCCCACCTCAACAAGACTGGCTAAAGTGCAACACTGACGGACCTTGGCCTAATAATGGAGGAAGTAGCGGTCTTGGGTGGGTACTAAGAAATCATGAAGGCAGAGTGCTTTGGATAGGGGCAACGGCGATTCCCAAATCAGTTAGTATCATTAGTTAAGGGTGAGGAGACTTGGCCAATGCTCTCCCCAGCTATTGAAGATATCAAAACACTGATGTCTCATTTTGAGGAAGTCGCAATTCGTTTCCAGGCAAAAGAAGGGAATAGAGTGGCAGACAGAGTAGAAAATGAAGCTATTTCTTTAGAGAATTATGCTCCTAAGTTGTATTCTGTAGTGCCAAATTGGGTATTACCAGTTGTTCAGGTGGATAATCATTTGTAAGCATCTATTATAGATTAATGAAAGTTGATGTTTGAGCCATAAAAAAACAACGTATTCTTGTTATAACGTTGCCATATATATGGATCATTATTCATTATCAATGTCTATTTGCAATTGATTTGAAAAAAAAGAAAAAAACACACATCGCAGCATAAGCCCCAAAGATTAATTGGAAACATAAGAGCATCTTCAACACACAGAGACCCGTATTAGTCTCTTAATTATTTTTTTATTATTTTTTCAGCATAAAGTTAAATAAAAAACCTGGATAAGAAACCCACATTTTTGGGCTGTTCAACGGAGAGACTCATAGGGTTTTAAAAAAAAAATTCTGTTACAAAATTAAGAATTGTTATAAACAAATGGACTTCTAGTATCCGGCCCATTAACCATCAGGTTAATGTCTCATGGCCCATTAGGGTTTCTGATACATTAGTTATGTAATGTATATATACACTGCTTATGGAAACAATAAGATAAGAGTTTTTCCCTTAATACGTTATCAGCACGAAGCTCAACTTCAAACGATCGTATCTCTCAAAATACAAGGAGTTAGAAGGCGATCTACATATCATTTTGAAGCCCTGGAAGAGAAGAATCTAGTGGTGAAAACCGCTCCTCAATCCGACACCAGACGCGCCCTCAAGACTCAAAACAATCGGCGCTGTCCCACCTTAGCGGGTGATTCTTTCCAAGCGGTGGTTCCTCCATTGTAGCAGCTGTTCGTCCTCCCTTCTGGCCATCATTCTCAGGAGTTTCCAGTAGATATCTGTGGTCTTTAGCTCCCAGATCATAAGCCGGTCAGAAATCCATTTGGCGAAAAGATATGCAAGACAATATGGATATCATTGTGGATAGTGGATCGAGCCACACCATTCTAAAAGACAAGAATTACTTCATAAATTTAGTAATCAAAACCGCAAACATTAGCACTATAGCTGGTAGTTCGAGCCTAATAGAGGACCATGGCCAAGCTAATGTGTTGTTATCAAATGGCACATATCTAGACATCTCTGATGCCTTATACTCACCCAGTTCTAAGAGAAACCTATTGAGTTTCAAAGACATAAGATTGAATGGTTTCCATATCGAAACTCAGGATGAAGGGAACAAAGAGTTTTTAATTATCACTAAAATGATAAATGGCCATAAACAAGTTTTTGAAACTATACCCGCCGTATCTACTGGCATTTACCATGCTAAAGTCAGTATGATTGAGGCTAATGCTGCTATCAAAGCACGGTTTTTAGATTACACTATTTGGCATGATCGCCTGGGTCATCCCGGTGCGAACATGATGCGTAAATTAGTCCAGAATTCTAAAGGGCACAGCCTTAAACCAAATGGTATTTTCCCTCAGCACCTCAAGTGCACAGCTTGCTCAAGGAAAACTGATTACCCGACCTTCACCAGTCAAAGTGTCTAAAGAGACCTTGAACTTTCTGGAAAGAATCCAAGGAGACATATGTGGACCAATTCACCCACCTTGTGGGACATTCAGATATTTCATGGTCTTCATTGACGCATCGACCCGCTGGTCGCATGTCTGTCTGCTCTCTTCTAGGAACCAGGCTTTTGCTAGGTTATTGGCCCAAATCATCAGATTACGAGCCCATTTTCCAGACTTCCCATTAAAGACTATACGTCTTGATAATGCTGGTGAATTCACTTCCCAAGCGTTTAATGAATATTGTATGTCCATGGGGGTAAGTGTTGAACATCCCGTTCCACATGTCCATACACAAAATGGATTAGCTGAATCCTTCATTAAACGAATTCAATGGGTTGCTAGACCATTACTCATGAGGTCACAACTCCCAGTCTCAGCTTGGGGACACGCAGTCTTACATGCCGCTGAACTAATACGCATACGACCATCTAGTGAGCACAAATATTCACCATCCCAATTGCTAACGGGTCATGAGCCAGACGTCTCCCATATTAAAACATTTGGGTGTTCAGTCTATGTACCCATTGCACCACCACAGAGGACTAAAATGGGACCTCAAAGGAGGATGAGAATATATGTTGGTTTTGATTCTCCCACCATCATAAAATATCTCGAGCCAACTACAGGAGATCTGTTTAAAGCCAGATATGCAGATTGTCGATTTGATGAATCGGTATATCCTAGATTAGGTGGTGAGACAGACAAGCTGGTAAAAGAACTTTCATGGAATCAAACATCCACACAATGGCAAGATCCTCGGACTCTAGAATGTGATTCAGAGGTCCAAAGAATTATACATTTACAAAAGCTAGCTAATCAATTGCCAGATTCCTTTGCTGACCCGAACAAACTTACCAAATCGTACATACCAGCTTGTAATGCACCAGTACGAATAGATGTCCCCTCAGGGAAAAGTCAAGTTGCTACAGAGTCTGACGCACGTAAGAAACGTGGCAGACCACCAGGTTCCAAAGATAAGAATCCCCGGAAATCAAAGAAAGGTGCAATGATTGAAACCGGGATTCAAGAGAACACGGATACAGCTCAGCTGATACTTACCCTATCGAACCATCTCAAGAGGTTTGGGACGCCAAAACTCAAGGTTCTGAAAGGATTGATAATAATGAGATCTCAATCAATTATATCATATTCGGTTCTCTATGGAACAGAAAAGATGTCGACATCAATGAAACTTTTGCATACAAGGTAGCACTTGAGATTGCGCACACGCAAGAGGATCTAGAACCCACGTCTATAATTGAGTGCACTCGTAGATCAGATGGGCTGAAATGGAAAGAAGCCATAAACGTGGAGTTGAATAGTTTAAAGAAACGGAATGTGTTTGGTCCGATCTTAAGGACACCATTCGATGTTAAACCAGTGGGAAACAAATGGGTCTTTGTGCGTAAAAGAAACGAACTCGGCGAAGTCGTTAGATACAAGGCACGCCTTGTAGCACAAGGATTCTCACAGAGACCCGAAATCGATTATGAGGAGACTTATTCTCCAGTGGTGGATGCAACTACATTTCGATTCCTCATAAGTCTGGCCATAAGAGAAAACTTAGATTTGCGGTTAATGGATGTTGTAACCGCATATCTTTATGGACCACTGGACAGTGAAATCTATATGAGATTACCAGATGGTATTGAGCTCAAAGATAAGCATGCATCTCGTGATAAACACTGCATTAGGCTGAACAAATCCTTATATGGACTGAAACAAAGCGGACGTATGTGGTATAACCGGTTAAGCGAATATCTCATCAGAGAAGGCTACGAAAACGATCCGATCAGTCCATGCATCTTCATCAGAAAATATCAAAACAAAGGATTTGTAATCATAGCAGTATACGTGGATGACTTGAACATCCTCGGAACATCTGGTGAAATCGCCCAAACAGTTGAATGCTTAAAAGCAGAGTTTGAAATGAAAGACCTAGGCAAAACTAAATTCTGTTTGGGATTACAACTTGAGTACGTCAATGACGGAATCCTTGTGCATCAATTGGCATACACTGTAAAGGTACTCAAGAGATTCAATATGGACCAGACCCACCCATTGACCAGCCCAATGGTTGTGAGGAGCCTTGGATTGGATTGTGATCCATTCGGTCCAAAGAAGGACGATGAAGAAATCCTCGGTTCTGAAATGCCATACCTCAGTGCCATAGGAGCATTAATGTACTTGGCTAGTCACACTAGACCAGACATCTGCTTTGCCGTGAGCCTCTTAGCTCGCTTTAGTTCGTGTCCAACTCAAAGGCACTGGAACGGTATTAAGCACATCCTTAGATACCTTCAAGGTACTAAGGACTTGGGATTATTTTATTCTAACCATAACAAGGATGGTCTAGTTGGTTTTGCTGATGCAGGATATTTGTCAGATCCGCACTGTGCCCGGTCTCAAACCGGTTATGTTTTCACGCATGGAGGAACAGCCATATCTTGGAGATCCATGAAGCAGACTATTGCCGCTACCTCATCCAACCATGCGGAAATCTTGGCCATTCACGAAGCTAGTAGAGAGTGTGTTTGGTTGCGGTCCATGACTCAGCATATCCGATCAGATTGTGGTATGGACGAAGATAAGGAGCCTACGGTGATGTATGAAGACAATGCAGCTTGTATCGCTCAACTCAAAGACGGCTACATCAAAGGTGACCGGACGAAGCATATTCTGCCCAAATTCTTCTTCACTCATGAGCTACAGAAGGATGGTCAGGTCAAGGTTCAGCAAGTCCGATCAAGCGAAAATTCAGCCGATCTATTCACTAAATCATTACCGACTTCTACACTCCGGAAGCTCATTCATCAGATAGGAATGCGTAGACTTAGAGATCTACAGTGATGCCTAAACCAGGGGGAGTAGTGCGTGTTATACTCTTTTTCCTTCACCATGGTTTTTCCCACTGGGTTTTCCTGGTAAGGTTTTAATGAGGCAACGTTCCCCAGCGCATTATAGAGATCCCGGTTTTGTGACAGGCACGGTTACCTTGTCCAAGGGGGAGTGTTATAAACAAATGGACTTCTAGTAACCGGCCTATTAACCATCAGGTTAATGTCTCATGGCTCATTAGGGTTTCTGATACATTAGTTATGTAATGTATATATACACTGCTTATGGAAACAATAAGATAAGAGTTTTTCCCTTAATAAGAATTAAATTGTTTCCATCTGATCGTAAAATTGTGATTCCAAGTCGATAGTGATAACTAATCATACATCAAGCCATAAAGAACATGTAATCTAAAGGATTATTTCTGTATAAATCGAAGTAGAAACCTTTATGATGTTGTCATCTGTTCGAAAAAGTTCTTCCAGGTATATCTCCTTGTTCTTCCAGGTATATCTCCTTGTTCTTCTTTGCCATCTGTTCGAAAAGTTCCAGAACAAGCACACATTAGTTATATTTTAAAAAGTTGTCACTTTCTTGAAACAATGGCTACGTTTGAGTGGAGCATTAATTTGAAACCAGACCTTATCGTAGGGAGCCTTTTGTTTCTCAGTCAAGTTCTTCCACTCTTCTCCAGCCATCTTCGCAACCTATACACACCATTCATCCACACAACTTAGCTTCAAGAGATTCAAATGACATTAAAGAAAAGACAATTCCGAATTCTTCAAGAGGCATGAACCCTGAAGATGGAACCATCATAGACTTTAACTGCTGTTCCGTCTTCTCCTTCTCCGCCTTCAGCACCAGCTTTTCCTCCGTCGTTTTTCTCAGCATAATAAAGAAACGTGAAACCTGTTTCTGGATCATCGAGATCTCTTGTACTCAGAAGGCCTCAGGTGTGGGATCTAAAGAAACAAAGAAACATGAGTTTTAGAATCAGAATAGATTACAACCAAACATGGAGAGAAATGACTAAACATTAACATATCAATATACATCTCGAATGCAACACGAAGATACTATGAACAATGATCAAGATGATTACAAATTTATGCCACCAAGTATAACAGTGATTTCCTTACAAACAAATAGGAGAAAACTTGAAAAGACAAGGCGGCACTAATTCTAGCTTATGATAAAGTTATGTACTGATGTGGATTCATCTACCCAGCACAAGACCGTCAATAAGCACCAAGATACAAACTTTAGCATAGATCCATAACTACTACATTTGAGAAATACAGTGTATTTTCTGGTTCAGGAGAGGCTGCAGGAAACAGAATCTAGATAACATTATTATGTAAAAATCCAAATAAAGAATCAAAGCCGTTTAAAACGTTCTCGAGATCAAGGCACAAAAACCATTCAAAGTCACAAAAGAATTTCTTAAAATCGCTACTTTAAAACACTTCATGATACTTGCCTGCAAATTCTTAGCGAGCCAAGAGTACTCTAGATTCTGACCAAATGCTTTATACTTCAAGGTCCATCGAGATAAATCGGGTTTGTCCTTCAGTACCTGCAGAGCTAAACCACAACATCAAAAACCTCCTTCAAAAGAAAAAGAAAATCTATGGCGTTTCCATGTTCAGACACTTAAAAAAGCCAACAGAAACAGCCATATGAAACGAGCAAAACTCATTACCTTCTTGTATGAAATGAATGACAACCAACTAGGATGAAATGAATGACATCCAACTAGGATGAAATGAATGACATCCATATGTTCAAACACTTAATAACATAGAACATTCTTGACTCAAGAAAAAGCCAGTTTTTGAGTTAAGCCGATCTAAACAAACACTTGAAACTTCTCTATTAAAACAAGGAAAATTCAATATCATACAATAAAGCAGCATTGTGAAGAACAACATGCCTCTTCAGAGCAATCATTGATCAATATTAAGTAAATCAAAATCAGAGAAAAACTGTGTGTTTATAATAATCATCTTCTGTTATTCAGGAAACAATTAACTCACAAATGCATATATGTTTTCACTTTATGCTGAAAACATAATTATTACACCTTTGACATTCTGCGTAGGGAGAATCGGGGCTTGATTAGCGTTTTTGAGAAGCTAAAACCCTAAACCTTTGACACCCAAATGCATTCTCCGAAACTCTAAGACACACAATCTTCGATTACGGTATAGACAGAACGAGATGACCACAGATTACCTAACTACAAAACACCAAATAGAGAGAGGAGATTATGGTTTATAGAGCTTATCTCCTTCGCCTTCCCTTTCGCAGTCACGTTTCGAACCAAAGAGCCCCGTCGGAGAATCGCGCACTGTCGGAGAAGATGTCGGAGACAAATCTTTTTGTCGATTTCGTCGGAGAAGAGAGCAAAATCGCGAAATGAACTATCGGGAAAATGAAAGGAGATGCAAGGGAAAAATAATTTTCTCTCAATTTCTTTGACGAATGACATGTGACCACGTGGAGAAAGAAACAGTCTCCAAAAATTGTCCAAAAGTTGCTAAATAAGAGACGTTTGTCCCAAATAAGAAACAGAGCCTCAATTTTTAGATTTCTATTAGAAACGCAGCAGATAATCTCTACGTTAATGATGTTCCAAGAGCATGTTTATCTTTAAAAACCCATAAGAGTTTTTAAAAAATATTTTAATATTAAAACTTAAATCAAAAAGGAGAAAAAAAAGAGAATGAAAAAAAGAGGAAAAGAGAGAAAAAAAAAAAAGTAGCAGAAAAAAGTTTTTCCTTCTTATTAATTCAATCCAAAAAAAACTCAGCATGTTGCTTCTTCCCCTATTCTCCAATAATCTGTTGACACCTGTCAAATAAATAATGTTTTTTCAATCTTCTAATAAAAAACGTTTCTTTGCTTTGAACATTATTTAAATTTATTTAAAAAAATATTTAAAAAACCTCTTTAAGAAACTGCATTGAACATACTCTATACGTACCTTTACGTATTTGAATTCTTGTTTTTTTTTTTTTTGGTTTTTACTTTCTATGACTTGTTTTAAACATATACAATCAAAATATAGCTATTCGAATGGGACACTCATACATCATATTTTGTGCCAACAAACTTCTACATCATACTTTCTTCTCTGTCTTTACATATATGAATATTTGTGATTTTGTGTTTTCAGTTTTTTTTTCTCTTTATCTTTAAAGTCTAAATCTAGCTGAAACCCTAAATTTATTTGAGAATCAATCAGCTTTTAGACACTCGTAATAGGCTACATGAACTTTAGAACATTTTCTAGTTTTTTAATCAAGATTGATTTTGTTTTTTTGTTTTTTGTTAACTTTTGATTCCATTAAAATTAAGCTTCCAAATAATTCCAAATAAGAAGAATTATCCATTCTCTTAAAAATCAACAACAAAACATATTAACCGTAGAAATTAAAGTAAGTTTTTGCACTCGTCAAAGTAATGATTAACATCAAATTAGAAAAGTCTCTATGTACGAGGCAATGATCCTGAGCGAGTTTTACCATCTCCTCCGCAGATCAAATTGTGATCGTGGAAATCATAGAAGTTTGACAACAAATTGGAGCTAAATTTTGAATTCATAAATAGAAGTGTTCCGACAAAGCTATACTTTTAAAGTTTAGTTACTTTGAAGTTTGATAGAAAATTGGCCAAAATCGACCCAAAGTATGTTTGAATGTTCGATTTATAGCTAAAGTTTTAGATGACTTAAAAACATGCCTAACATTTTAAAAATTCAAATTTTATCATGTACTTTTAATTTTGTGCCTATTCATACATTAGCCGTCACGGAGCTAACGTGCCGTTAAGGATGATTGACGTGGATGCCATGTGTACAATGATGTGGTTTTGGTTATAACAGAGAATTTGAAAACGACAACGTTTTGTCTCTGGCTTATCTATGTTTTTTTTTCTGTCTCACGAACACAAGTCTTCAATTTCACTCTCCTCTCTCAATTTCTTCTCGTTGAAATACAGTGAAGTGTGTGCTCGGGATTAATAACATATGAACTAGGTTTTGGAGTCTAGTAATTCATTTCGTTTTTGATTTTTTTTACATTCGATATGAGCATGAAGGCAATGTAATGTTCATGTCCACCAAGTGTTCGATAGAATGCAAATTTTAAATTATCTATTTTATGGAGACAGGTGATGATGGAGATGCTGGTGGTCCTGATCGGGCTCCTGCTAATGGTAATGGAGCTGGTGCCAATGGTGATGGAGCAAAAGTTTACGGAATTTAATACGAGTAAATCGAGATCAGTGAAGTTTGAAAGATCCGAGCTTTGGGAACAGAGCAAATACACGAACTGGGTAACTCAAAGATGAAAAAAAAAAATCAAAATTCGAATTGGAGAAGGAGAAAGCAAGGCAATGAGGAGCGAGGGGAAAGCTTGTAACCAGATAAAACTAAATCAAGCAAAAGATTACCAGAATTGCAGACAAATAGACACGAGACAGAAGAAGTAACTTCCGACTAAACCTAGGATGAATCTTCTTTGCTTCCGTACTCGTGTGTATGGCTTCGAATCTCAACGGATTCTCTTTGTGGTTTTGTAGTATTGCCGTCAGATTTGAATGTATGAGCTTTTTGCTGTGTTAAAGCTTCGATCGCTGCTTATTGGGTTTCTTCAGTTTTCCTTTTTCTGTCTTAATTTTTTTTTCTTTGTCCTCTTCTCTTTCTCTCTCGGCAAACGTGTTCTTTTGCTGCAAAATTTATCCAATTTTAATTGAGTTCAGTAGTTGAAGAAGACGACTTAAGGGATCTCCAAAACGATGTACACACAAAACGACATTTTTTCTGTACAATTTCATATTCTCCGTTTACAGTCACGTTTCAATAAACATCGTGGCATCCACATCATCAAAATATACCGAACGTTAGTACAGTCACGTGAAACGTATAAATAGACACAAAATAAAAACTACATGTAGGAAATTTGAATGTTTAAAACAATTTTTTAGGGTGTTTTGCATCAACATTACGTCTGGATGCACCAATTAGATATATGACATCGCAATTCAATTCATAGTGAAAGTCAACAAGAAAATAAGGGTGGAAAAGACACTATACCCTTTACTCCCTAAAAGTAGACATAGTTTTTTCTGAGCCAGATAGGAACCACACGAATATAGTAAAGCGCAGATGCTACCTTCTTTTGTAAACAATACCAACGTAAATTTTTGTTACTTTTTGTCCATCCCATATGCTCTTTGTTTCGTGTAGCCAAACTGTATGGATATGTTTAGTGGAGGAAACCCTTGGAATCAAATAAATAGCCAACAAGAAAACTCCAATAAACCGCCGCTAGTAAACAATTGTCCTAGGGTTTGTCTACTTTTTGGTTTTCAAAGGTATGTCTACTTTTGGGGAAAAATTGTAACTACTTAACATTTTTAGTTGGCTATTAACTGACCTCTTCACCCTTGTTTCTGTAGATGGCAAGAAGATAAATGGTGTTGTTGGTGAAAGGAAAATGGTTCGAACAGAGCAACGGAGTGTGGACTTTCCTTACAGACCACACTGGAAATACTAAAGCGATATTCCTAAGCTCGCGGATGAAATTTTGTGAGGTAGTAAAGCTCGTTAAGGAGAAAATGGGTATCAAGGAAGATGTCGGCGTAACACTTACTTTCCAGTGGCCCTCATACATGCTGATGGACGACGGCCGCGGCGCGCCACCTGTGCTAATGTCTTCGGATGACGAAGTGTCTCTTTTTGTGGAAATGAGGTCGGAGATCGACCAGCTGAACCTGTGCGTCACCACAGATGACAATACAGACGATGTTGTGAGGGTTCCTGGTATAAATGAATCAGCTTTGGTTGTCCACGGCACGACAGAGGAGGATGGCGCGGGCGGTGACGGTAAGAAGTGTATAAATAGCTTGTTATGCCATATTTAACTACATGTTATACATAGTATGTCTATTACGTTAGTTAGTTAACTATGATATCGATGGTATCCTTATATGACATAGTTAACTATGTACCCGGATAGTAACATATATGAGTTTATATTCACAAAAAAACCATTTGGTAGTCATAAATACTGAAATATATGACTACTGCGAGATTTACTATTTTCTGTTTAGCTTTTCATGGTAGTTGATTATTGGTGCAGTCCCGTCTGATGAAGAGGAGTGTGAAAGGCTGGATGAGTTAGCTGTAATCTGTTTGGCTGGAGAGGAGCCGGACTTTGAGAAGGGTGAATTGTATGTAGATGCATACTAGTAGTTGCCTACGTAACTGTCCAGTTTCTGATAAATCAGAAAGAACAAACGTGATTTGTTTACTCGTGAGAGTTGCATCGTCTTGGACATCATCAGCATCGACTTACATTTGGTTAGACACGTCTACACCAACATCATCTTCCGTTCTATCTTCTTGGTCATCACCATCTTTAGCTTCAACACCATCACCGACGGTACTATCAAAGCTGTCGTTAGTTTTAGCAGAAGTACTGCTTGAATCCTTGGTCTTGGTAGCGTGATCAGAGGAAGACTTGGACTCCTCAGAAGAAGATACTTGCTGAAATCTTACGTGCTTCACTTTCTTAGTACTGGATTTGACCCTACGAGCAAGCTTTCTTTTAAAAGGTGCTCCGACTTGGGATGAAGGGCCTTTTAGGCTCTTAATATATTCCTTAAAAGTGGACAAAGCGGACGAGACATCGAAATGGAGATCAACAAAATCTTCATGAAGGCTTTTTATCTCCGTTAAGACCACTGCATTAGCACTTTCAACCTTATCAAGAATGGAAGAAGCACTAAACCCTAAATCCACATCGAAAGATGTATTCCAGGAAGATGACGCTGGTGTCTTAGTATGCTTTACATGAAGGTTTTCTTTTTCACCGCCATTCCATGTCTTCCTTGAAAACTTTTGACCGTCATTGATTGCTGCCACTAAGTTGTCTACGCTTTCGTCTGGGACATCATCATCAAACTCCAGGTCGGTGTCATCCAGAAGATGTTCATCGTCCGATAAAATTTCTTTGACAGCCACCTAAAAAAATGCAAATAGTTTTAGTAGACAACTACTGTCTAAATGACTATAAATAAATGACTATTAAAACAGTCAATTGCTTTCCATTTGTTTCGGTTTTAATCAGAAACCTAGTATGGGTGAAAGACATCACAGTCTAGTGATAATTGTATAATAGTATTCAACTATCGTTTATTTAAATGTGTTTAACATACCTTTTGACTATTGTCGAGAAACTTCACATGAGGCATAGAGATGTTAACAGGTTTCATAGCACCAGGACGTATACTTGGGGAATTCATCTTCTTCATCCTCTTCATCCGTCAAAGTAGGCTTGCTTGATTTAGCTTTTAAATCCTTTTTCAGTATAGAAGGAGCACACTCCAAAACGACCATCTGTAGTGCATGTAGAAAACCCTGAAAAGCACATGTTGGCTGACAAAGGTACGATGTGGTAGCTGTCCTAGTTTTAATGCTGATGGCCAGATCAAAAGATTTGCGACCCCAAAGATATTCCAGGAATTGGTCAACATCTTTTACCATCATGATGTGCTCAGCACTTATCTTAGCATTTCTAGAAGTAGGACATACAATACAATCGATGAGGAGTAAATACGCCAACTTAAATCTGGTGTCTTTGTCTTTATATGGTCGGCCAGCAAGGGTTGTCGCTATCCATCCAGGGGTTGCATTCTTCTCAGAACCAAATAATTCAATGGTATACTCATTGACCTTGTCTTCCTTCAGCTTTTGCGGTGGAGGAAATTTAAAGCAATATAAACCTGTCGTAATAGCGAACTCCCTAAGAGAAAAACGAATTGGCTGACCAGCGAAGAGACACCAAACCTCTTTCTTTTTCTTTGTAACCAGCTGCCTTGACAAAATGAAGTGAAAGAATCTAACCGATGATGCAATCTTGTTGCCTGCTTCGATGAGTTTTCCAAATTGGGACAAAGACAGCTTCCCCATATGGTCTTCTTCCAAAGCATAACTTATTGTGTCAAGATAAGGTAGCTGGAAGTTGGTGTTCACCTTCTTATTCTTCGGTTTGTTGCCTAAGGCAAACAGTCTTTCCTTAAACCGGCTCATAGTTTAACTGGTGGACACAAAAACGTAATTGACTACAAGTCATCAACTACCGTATGAATATGAGAATTGTATATGTAAATACACTACTATTAGTAATCAGTTACCAGGTGAACATAATCAACTACTATAATCGAGTATAGAAATTGTGTATGACATGGACTCGAAGGTTGTACCGATGTTTAATTTCTCAAACAAAAAGAACCGCATGTTATATAGTAGTTGTATAATTATGAACGAGTACTTTTACTTTAAAAAATTCAGAACATATGAATTTCATACTTTACCCAGAAAAACCTAGAGGAGAGCGAAACAACCCTACTAAACAAAAAACATAGATCTATCATTTGAGAAGAGACGATAACAATTAAACCTCTAATTACAAAATACTAACAAAAAATATACGACTACTAGGGTAATTATATACTAATAGACCATAACCTATAAATTGATTTCTGCAAAATTCAATGATAACTTGTGCGTACGACGGCGGCGGCGAAGCGGGATCTACAGAAACCAATAATACAGTAAACAGCGGAATGTAAAGTTACCAGAAGGAGCTGTGGTCGGAGGGAGAGATACGGCGACTGGGTCGTCGTTAATAGGTGCGGAAAAGAAGCGAAAAGTGACGGGGAGACTTTTTAGGTTAAAGCCAGGCATTTGGGAATATGAAAGAAAACAGGGAAGAGGAAGAGAGAAATGACAGTTGCAAAATAAGTTCATGGTCTGAAAGAAGAAAAAGTGAGAAATGGCAGACGTGAAGTTATGAAGGGTAATAAAGGAAGTTGTTTTTCGGTTTTTTTAGGATTTAAAAAAAAACGGTTATCAGTGCATAAAGCAGTTACGATAAAAAATAAAAGTAATTTACGTGCCTAATTAAATATAAATTTTTCAAATACTGACTTTAAAACATAGGCGATTACACTAAGTAGATTGATAACAATAAACACATAATAACCCACAACAAGTATTCGATTACAGTAGACAGCTAATAATAGTCAACTACATTAGGGATGCCGAACTACAAACATAATAAGAACTGAATTTATCGGAAACCTATGGGTCTAAAGAAAATATCACAAAATGGTACTGAACATACAGGTAGCAATGCTCACAGTACATTAGCTCATGCTTCAAACGGCAGATGGGGAAATCAACCAAAATGTGGGGCAAAGATGTATGAGCATCAGGCACCACCTTTTTCTTGATCAATTCTATGACTTGCTCACCAATGACGGTCATGTGTTCCATTCTACTTCTCCAACCGACTACACGGTCTAACATTTCCATCGCCCTTGGGTAGTGACCAACTGCGGTAACACAGATTGCCAACATTAAGGTCGCCGAGTCAACTCCAGCTTTAGACGCCTGGTTTAAACATCTCAGACACCCATCGATATCATCGGCAACAATTATTCTTCTCATGCCGCGGATATAGAGTGCAATTGGATTACCTGATGTAATCGCTGACTCAAACAATGTAAGGTAGCTCTGAATTAAACTGGGCCGTCTCATGAAAACTGAGAAGTTAAGAACCCTCATCACAGATGGTTCCTTGAATATTTGGTTCAGGAATTTACACGAACAAGTAAACGAACAAGCGTCTTTGGCAGATACCGTACCAACTTTTTGGAAAATGACAATGACTGCATCGCGTATCAGCGGGAGCACATTATTTGACCAAGGATTCAGATCGGGCTTTCCTAGGCTTAACAAATCCCTTCAAAACATAGCTGACACATAGTTAGCTACCGAGAAAGAAATTTCATCATTTTCGTAAATAACTATTCAGATTGTAAGTAATAGTAGACTATATCTTTCATGTAGTAAACTATAATGCAGTGGACTACTCATGTTGCATAGACCGTTGATAGACAGTCTCGGTAGCTGAGATCTACGAAACGTATATCCAAACCAGATGCAGATAAAGAAGACAAAGGAGATGGGATGTAATTTCATCCATTTCATAATGAGCAGAAACGATTTCTACGGACTAAATAAAGCTAATCAATAGGTGAGCATATTAAATCTAGATCTACAACATTAAAGAGACAGTAAGCACGTGGTGGGAGTAAAATCAGAGTTCAGTACAACCACGACACCATTTACGACCATTTTCGACCATAAAGCGAAGAAACCCAGAAAAGTAGTAGACGTACCTTTCGTTCTTGGCCGCGGAAGCAGGTTCCGGGGGTGTAAAAGACTTGTCGACCATTTTCGGAGATCCAAACACGCCGATAAAGCTAGAGAGGCTCGCCCTTTAAAAAGGAAGAGAAGATGTAACCCGGAAATATCTCGCCGTTCAACTAGGAAGAAAGCCGTCGAAAATCATAGATGAGAACAGTATTGATGGGGAAAAAGTATTTTGAAATTAAAAATGAATTTCAAGGACCAAAGCATACCTATAAAGACGGGGAAAAACAGATTTGAAATAAAGGTAAAGATGTCAGATAAAAAGAAAATATAAAGACGTCTACGTTATAAGACATAAGACGTGTTAGAGTCCAATAAAGCTGAAGGAGTATTGGGTACTTTCCACACCCTGTGAAAATTAGTTCCCACGCATGCAAATACTTCTTGATTTCTAGCTATGACACCAAATTTCCCTTTTTAAGGAGTATCATACTTTAGGTATAAATCGAACATTCAAACATATTTGGGTCGATTTTGGCAAATTTCCCAAGTTTAATGTTAAAAGTTAATTTTCACCTCCAAAATCCGTAAAAATGAATTCGATTGCATCTTCAGATCGCTATACAAAATTGGAAACCGGTAAAAAAAATTGACAAAATATTCTGGTATTGAAACCAAAAAAATATTTTTTCAATTTCAAAGAAAGAGAATATGGTGGAAAAGTTATATTCCAAAATGAGAAATATGCTGCTGAAATATCACTCCACTAAAAGATGAGGATGAGCAGAGTAAATCTTCATAGTGAATTTTTCCAATCGATGGACAGACGCTTTTGTTGATATAGAGGAACAAACTTTTTTTTTCTTGGGTTCTTCTATATTTGAATCCATCCATTTAGAGATAGGTAATCATTTAACATAATTAAAAGCAAAACGGCAATATGTATTTAATATATCTATGTAAAATTACTGAATAAAATTTGACCCTAGTTAACATTCTAATGGGTTTTGACTTTTTGTTAATGTCATTGTTCAATAGAACTGGGATTGAGAAAAAAAAACTGCTGATGGTTTATCTAGGATAGACACCAGCATCTTCTGATTCAGTAACAAAAAAGCAAAAAAATAGGAGAAAACAACAGAGCTAAAAAGCAAAGAGTTAATGTCGATGCAATAAGTGTTAATGAGAATGAAATCAATTTAAACGATATTTGTCCTATAGTCAGATTTTGAGAGATTTGTGGATGATATATAAGTGTATGATAATCTTTCACTTTGAGCTAACTTTTGGGTATGAATTACGTTCATAGTAATATGATATCAGAGTCTAATATTCTAATTTCTGGATTATAAGCCACATTTGTGGTTGTCTAATCCCATAAATTTTACGCTTAAATATTCAATTTTGTATATGAGGAGGATGTGTTAGAATGATATTTATTCTACACTCAAATTATAAGAAATTTGTAAGTAATATATAAATGTGTAACAATTTTCTACTTTTGAGCTATCTTTTGAATGTGAGTTAGGTCCACACTAATAAAATCAACTTTGCTTTTCATAATTGGATTCACGAAAATCTAGCGGGAGTGGTATAAACATGAAGAACAAATAATTGTTTAGCAAAATCGACAGTTTCAAATTCTTTGTTTAAGTTCTATCATTATGTTCCAACTTCTATTGTAATTTGTAAACTTTCTCCATAAAGATTTCTCCGTTTCAAGTTAATGAAATTAGTTTGCTGTTAAAAATAATTTAAAACTTTTAAAAGGAAAATATTCTAAGAACATTCCACAGAAATTGACTAATTTTGTTGGTTACTATGTATTCGATACGGATTTCTTTCTTTATTATGCCGATCAACTTTCTAAATTGGTTGTGACTTGACTTCTCCTATTATGGTTCTTTTCAAAATAATATATATTTATAATCTTTAAATTAAATATTAGTCAAAAAAACTTAATGAAAAAAATAATCTTAGTTAACTTACTATATACTGTTCCTATGACCGTGAGCCGTTTACTATAATTGTTACGTATGACTATAAATAAAGAGCCATTCACTGCATTTTATAATAAGTTCATTACAACTTAGAAAAACGTTAAAAAAAAAGAGCTAGATGGGAATGATGAAGATGATAAAGATGGTAGTGATGATTATGATGTTGTTGTTTGGAACCATATTAGGAGAAGTCAAGTATCTCCCTGAGTCATATGAGATCTGTGTGAAACAATGTCATGACTTGTGTTCAGACAGTCCTGGGGATAAAAATTGCATCCCACATTGCATCTTTTTTAAATGTGGCCCTCCTCCCCATCCTACCAATTTTCATTATCCCAAGTAAACATTTAATTGAATTTTGTTTTTTGTTTTCAGTAATGTAAACATATGTATATTTTAATTTAGTTATCTATAATTAAAATTTTCACTTTTTTTGTGTGGCTTTTAGCAGGGTAAAGGCTTCACAAAATCATTGAAACCAGAGGAAAAAATGTTATTGGCTTTTACCTAAGAAAAGTTATTACAGATCAATCAATAACCATTTTTTTCTTTCATAAGACACTTTCACGTTTTAATGTGTTGTTCGCTTATTTTTTGCTACTGAATACTGATGTTATATAACAACAATTGAGTTCAGTTTCTGTTCGGCACATTTTATCTCGGTTTGATCGTTTTATTTTGAATTTAGTATAATATTGCCAGATGAAAATACACCACGCCTTATTACCAAAAACTCTAAATACTGTATGATACTTTTACCAAATGTCATTAACTCAAGTCGAAAAATACTTTAAGCAAAGTGAAGTTACATGATTAAGTGGTATTTGGGAAGAAACTAATATTACATGTTGATATCAAATTATTTACTACCAAAAATCTAAATATGATACTTTTACCAAATGTCATTAGCTCAATAGGAAAAGTACATTATAAAAATTTTAGTGGTTACATAATTTAATTAAGTGGTATTTGAGATGGAACTAATATCATATGTTATGGTTCAGGATCAGGAAGATTATAGAATTCGGTTCAAAATCTCTTGATAATTTTTTTTTATATACTTTTCTTTAATTCATCAAATTTTAATTGTATAAGAAAATCTAACTCTACTGATTTCAATCTCAAGCTCGACCCTTCTACACAAAGTAATTGGATTCTATCTAATTAAGCCGAGATGGGAGGATTTTCTCTTTGGCATATAGTCCAAATATTTGGTATGTCTAGCACTCCGTCGGTGCGTCTTAGTAAAACATCTTGTATCTTAATGAAAGATCTTCTCGTCTTTTCAAGCTCTCCATCAGTGGTAGTACTGCATCTTGTATATAATTATTTTTGTGCAATTTTATCCATATAATTAAATAGCAAAGAAATGAAAAATTCATGTTATACTTGGCATTAGTTATATGTTGATCTGCCTTCTAACTAAGAAATAAATATGTATGGCATCAAAGACATATACAACGAAATAGGAGGGATCAATGGAGAACACCAATAAAAAGGAAAGCATGAAGAACACCCGATTATAATACTATACCATGGAAATATCAAATAATTAAGTTCAAATTTATTATTGACTGAGACCACTCGGAAAGAAGAACCTGACCGTTATGAGAATTATTAGTGATTATGAGGATACTGAAATATTGTCGTTACTATCTTCATGATACGATCTTTAGATCATGGAAGGAAAATAAAAATAAAAGGCATTGAGGTCTTTCTACCTTCTGCCTTTCCAACGATAACTGGTCCATCAAAGATTTTGTGGCAAATGAACATAAGAACAAAATGGCGTTGGAGTCGTGTTTTAACGGGAAGGAGGCAAACAATCTGTGTTAGGTCGCCACCACCGGATATGTCAGTTTTCCGTCTTCTGTCAGTTTAGAGCTCCTAACCAAGTCCAACTGGTAATTATGGCTAGGTTTGTTTTCTGTAGATAGATATTTCTTAGATCTTGTCTTAGTGATGGTCTAGAGATTGTGGGCTTGATTACTAGTGTGAATATCCGGAAAATGACACTATGATGTTTAATCGCATGAACATTGGGAAACGTATACTAAGGTGCTTGATTAGTCTTTTAGATGTTCACTTTTAAGAAGATTTGCTTTCTCTGGTGTTTATGAATCCTATTTTCTATGATAGAGAATTTGAAATGATTTATATCGTAACATCTCTCAATCTCTCTCTTTGGAATAGCTGATGCTTCACAAACTTTGATTCTATTTTGTAGTCATAAGCACTGTACAATCTTTTTGTTTTCCACCATCTACCAACTTTAATTTGTCTCGGTATTGTAGCATGACGTCGAAGGGTGTTCGGTTTGTCCTCGATTGTCGCAAGGCTTCAAAGCGGTCGAAGAACAAGTTGAGAAGAGAGTGGTCTGTTGAACCATCATCTCCGCCTGTTGAAGTTCCACTTGTTGAAGTCCAATCCATGTGTATAATGCTATTACTTCTTATGTGGTGAACCTAACATGTACTTCTTAATTTCCATCAAGAGATGGATGGATTAAATTTGCCCTAAGGATGCACAGGCTTCACTTCAAGAGAATGTTCATGCTGTGGATTTGAACATCTATGGAAAAAAGATTATCCCTTGTGTAAACAAACTACTACATCATACTTGCTTCTATATCTTTATATATATGAATATTTGCGATTTTGTGTTTTCAGTTTTTTTTTCTCTCTTTATCTGAAACTCTAAATTTAGTTGAAATCAATCAGCTTTCAGACATTCATAATAGGTTGTACCAGTTTTCAGAGCTTTTGAAGCTACATGAACTTAGGAACATTTTCCAGTTCTTAATCAAGATTGATTTTGTTTTTTTTTGTTTAACTCTTGATTCCATTAAACTTAAGCTTCCAAATTATGGTAAATAGAAAGAATTATCCATTCTCTTAAAAATCAACAACAAAACATAAAAACCTTAAAAATTAAAGTAATTTTTCGCACTCGTCAAGGTAATGATTAACATCAAACAAGAAAAGTCTATGTACGAGGCAATGACTTTGGGCGAGTTTTACCATCTCCTCCGCGGGACAATGGCAACGGATCAGATTGTGATTGTGGAAATCATAGAAATTTGACAACAAATTGGAACTAAATCTCGAATTCATTGATCGAAGAGTTTCAGCAAAGTCACACTTTTGAAATTTAGTTACTTTGAAGTTTGATGTTAAAAGTCAATCCTCACCTCCAAAATCCGTCAAAACGAATTCGATTGCATCTTCTGACCTGGTATAGACCATTATACAAGATAGGAATCCGGTGAAAAAATTGACAAAATATTCTGGTATTAAATCCAAAGAAAATCTTTTTCAATTTCAAAGAAAGAGAATATGGTGGAAAAGTTATATTCCAAAGTTATATCACTCCACTAAAAGATGAAGATGAGCAGAGTAAATCTTCATAGTCTTTCCAATCGATGGACAGACACTTTGTTGATATAGAGGAACACACTTAAGCAAAGTGACGTTACATAATTAAGTGGTATTTGAGAAGGAACTAATATTATATGTTGATGTTCAATTATTTACTACCAAAAATCTAAAGATAATACTTTTACTAAATGTCATTAGCTCAATAGGAAAAGTACCTTACACAAAATTTAGGGGTTACATAATTGAGTGGTATTTAATATGAAACTAATATCATATGTTATGGTTCAAGTTCTGGAGGATTATAGAATTCTGTCCAGAATTTCTTGATAAAAAAAAATTGTACTTTTCTTTGATTCATCAAATTTTAATCGTATAAGAAAATCTTTTTTTTTTTGAACATCTAATGCATTAATTGAGAAGACTAAGCGTTTAATACAGGTAGTTCAGCCAGAGCTTTCTTCGCAATTGAATCTGCGACAGAATTAAGCGATCTAGAGATGAAATTGAAAGTAACAAGGGAGAAAGAAGCAGAGATCGATTTGATGTCTTGGAGGACACCATAGATCTCGGCTGGGAGGTCTCCCGACCTGATTGCTGCGATGAGCGTTTGGGAATCTGAGTTGATGTGGAGGATCTGTCTCTGTACAGATCAGGCATACAAGAGGGCTTCTCGAACCGTCAGTGCCTTAGCAACTAAAGGGGAGCTCACAAACCTTTCAGTATGTGAATGCTCGCTGATGGGTTGTCGGTTGGGTTCCACGAATATCCATCCAAGGCCCGCCGATTTGTCCTCGGATCTCCAAGCTGCGTCTGTGAAACAGGTAACGCTATTCGGGTCTGAGACTCTTGAGATCTGAATTTGTCGGTTGCTTGTTGGTGTTGGTTGTTGTGGCTGTGCATCTAACCATTCTCTTGCGTCTGCTACTGCTTTGGTGATGGTTTCTCTGGGAGAGAAGGATCTATTTTCAAACAGGAGGAGGTTTCTGGCGGACCAAAGGGCCCAGCAGATCCATGGAAACAGAGAGCTCATGGTGAGTCCGGTTGGTGGAAGACACCTCCAGCTTTTTCCTGCTTTCAGTCCGGTGATGAAATTGGGGATGGACTCAGCGTCGACAGGTGAGCTCGTCGGGGCTAGTGTCCATGTAGCTCTTGCAAATTCGCAATGAAGGAAGACGTGATCTGTTGTCTCTAGCTGGCCACATCGTTTGCAGGTTGAGTGGGTTGGGAGTCCTCGAGCTTGGAGATTTTCACCTACTGCGATTGCTCCCTGGATGCATTTCTATAAGAAGATCTTCAGACGATGTGAGCAGTTCGTATTCCATAGATGAGGATACCAGTTAATTCTTGGTTCAGCTATGTCGGAGTTTTCTGTGTCTTGTCTAGACATCATAGCCATATTGTAACCCGATTTTGTTGTGTATGCTCCCGAGGTTGTGCTGAGCCATGTATACTGGTCTTCATCTCCGGTAAGACTCGGTCTTCTGCACAAGATTTCATTGAGGAAATCGGGGAGGAGCTCTGCTACTTTCGTTGGATCCCATTCTTTGGTATGATCCTTGAAGAGGTCAGCAACCTTCAGGTTCTGTTTTTCTTTTTCAACAGGGCCATATAGCTTAATTGGTTCCTCTATTGAGATCCAGGGATCTGACCAAAGGTTTGTTGATTTTCCATCACCAATGACTTTGCCAAGGTTTTTCAACAACAGGTCGCGACCAATCAAAATCCCTGCCCAACCATGGGATGAGACAGATGGCTGGGCGACTTCGAGAAAGCTGGAGTGATTGCAATATTTCCCAAGTAGAACCCGAGATAGAAGAGCTTCTGGGTTTTTCAGTATCCTCCAGCTAACTTTGGCTAGCACGGCATCGTTGAAAGCCTGTATGTCTCTGAGGCCAAGTCCTCCTTTTTTTTGGTTTTGTGAGCTTCTTCCATGAGGTCCAACTAATCTTTTTTGTTCCCTGCTTGTCGTCCCACCAAAACCGAGTGAGAGCTGATTGGATTCTTTTGCAGATGCTAGCAGGGAGTTTAAAGCAGGACATTGTATACGCCGGGATTGCCGCAAGAACGGATTTGAGTAAAGTGAGCTTTCCAGCTCCCGATAGGAATCGCGATGACCAACTGGCGGCTCGTTGCCGGATTCTGTCCACAATTAAGGTGAACATGTCTTTTTTCCGTCTGCCAAAATATTCAGGGAGTCCCAAATATTTTCCCTGTCCACCCTCTTTACTGATTCCCAGCTTTGCTTTGACTCTTTCCTTGGTTTCAGAACTTGTTTTTGTCGAAAATGATATTGGAGAGGGTTGAGCAACAACGATCGTTTGTGGAGGACTTTTCCACATTGATTTTCTGACCCGAGACCAATTCATATTGTTGAAGGATATTGGAGAGGGTTGAGCAACAACGATCGTTTGTTTTGCTAAAGAACATTGTGTCGTCTGCAAAAAGCAGGTGGTTGATCCTTGGGCTTGTTCTCGCAACACGAATGCCTTGTAAGTGTCCTTTTTCCTGAGCTTGGTTACATAGGCTAGATAGGACTTCTCCACATAAAATGAATAGATATGGTGAGAAGGGGTCGCCCTGTCTGATGCCTCGACTTGGTATCACCAGTCCTTTTGCCGTATCATTTATCAGGTAGGAATACGAAACTGTAGATACACACTGATTAATCCATTGGACCCATTTCGGGTGGAAGCCAAGTTTCAGTTGGACAAGCCTTAGGAAGTCCCATTCGACTCTGTCGTACGCTGTGCTCATGTCGGTCTTGACCGCCATTAAGCAGTGCTTTTTTGCCTCAGATGTCTTTAAGAATTGTAGGACCTCGTGAGTTATAAGAACATTGTCTGAAATAGCACAGCCTGGTATGAATGCTGATTGGTTTTCGGAGATGATCTTGTGTAGTAGAGGCTGGAGTCTTTGCGTCAAGATTTTAGAGATGATTTTATAGAAAACATTGCATAAGGCAATAGGCCGATAGTCGGATACACTTTTTGGACTCTTTATCTTAGGGATGAGCCTGACATGTGTATGGTTGACGTTTCGTGGCAGGGTGCCAGTCAGGAAGAAGTTCTGGATCTCATCGGTGATTGCTGGTCCGACAGAGAATCCGTCGGGTCCTGGTGCTTTGTCCGGATTGATGGAGAAAGCAGCGTTCCTCACTTCCAGCTGTGTTGGTGCTGCTATAAGTCTGATTTTATCCTCCTCCGAGATGCGAGGTGAGAGACACTTTTCAACAATCTCTTCTCTTTCTGTTTGTTGAGTGGTGAAGAGGTCTGTATAGTAGCTAGTGATGACCGCAGCAATTTGGTCTTCTTCGTAGACTATGTGGCCCTCCGTGTTTTCGATAAGAGCAAACTTGTTGATAGTCTTTCTCCCTTTGGTGATTGCATGGAAATATCTTGTATTTTTATCCCCTAAGCTCAGCCAGGTTTGCCTACTTCTCTGTCTCCAAAATTCCTCTTCTGCTTTGTAGGCTTCTCTTAGTTTTTGGTTCAGGGAATGGATCACCAGGTCGTTTATTGTAGGTTTTGACATTGCTTCTTCTAGTTTTCCACGCATCTCATCCATGGTTTTCTTGTTATTTGCATGGTGCTCGCGGTTCCACTTTGATATTTCCCTTCTGCATCTGGCTATTCTCGATTCGACGGAGGCACCAGGGTGGGAGTTCCAGGTAATTGAGATGAGCTGTCGGATCTCTTCATTGTTACGCATCCTTCTGTCATATCTGAAGATCCCTTGTTTCTTGTGTTTCGTAGGTTCCAGGAAAGAAATGACAGGGCGGTGATCAGATCCCTCGAAGCGATCGTAATGGCAGTGGGCAAGTGGAAACAGCTCAGCCCAATAGCTGTTTGAGCAGGCTCGGTCCAGCCGAGAGTGGATAGTGTGCGAGTTCCTTACTCCCCTCCATGATAAGGCATTTCCAGAGTGGCTCAAGTCGTAGAGACCGCATTGGGCCATGAATTCCCTGAAGTCTCCGAAGGAACCTTCCGCTCGTTGGGGTCCTCCGGTTTTTCTGAGTTATCTAAAATTTCATCAAAGTCTCCTGTTATGAACCATGGCGCGTCTCTTGATTGAGCCAGGAGCGTAAGCTGTTCCCAAATCTCCTTCCTCTTTGATGTGTCAGGTTCTCCATAAAGGAAGGTTGCGTAAAAGGATTTTCCTTTGTATTTCATGGCGGTGTCAATGTAGTCTTTGCAGGCCGTCAAGATAGAGATTTCCGCACTTTGGTTCCAGAAGAGGGCGAGTCCTCCACCTCCTGGGCTGTGAGGTGGTACCAAGTGGTGATCATAGGTACTGAGATTGGTGAGTTTCTTGGTAACAAAGTCATTTCCATTCTTTGTTTCCATGAGGAATATAATGTCTGGAGCTAGGTTCTTATGCAGCTCCTTTATGCGACGAACTGTTGCAGGATTCCCCAGCCCACAACAGTTCCAGCTCACAAGCGTTAAGGAACCGGACCTTGCGGATGGTGAAAATCCGCCTTGTCCTTGGAGATTTCCGGAATGATGACGCTTCTTGGTTGGTTGGCTGGTCGACTTGGTCCCGAGTTCGTAGGGTGTTGTGCCTTAGGACTCGTAGGAGTTGCATTCAGCGGAGTCTGTGTGGGTCTGTTCTGCTTATCTATACTCCTTGATGGTCCTGCAGTTATCCTTCTTCTGGGAGATTGTTGTATCTGGTGAGCTTTTAACTTTCTCGAGCTAGCTCCTCGTAAGAAGATGGGACTTGGTTGATTAGTTCTCTTTGTTGGGGGTCTGCCTCTTCTCTTTTTTGCAGGTTCGATTGGTTCAGACTCTTGGGAGCTGTTGATTTGCAGACTTTTTGGAGGGGATCGGGCCGACTCCTCAATTTCGCTCCTTACTCTCAAGGTTTCTTCTCCTACTCTAGGAACTCCAGTGGTGATGGTCTGGTGTGTTTGATGCCTCGGTAATGAGGCTGCTGCGATGATTTGAGCTGTTTCCTCCATCATGCCTTGCCTTTCTTCTTCATAAACTCTTTGTAGGCGTGCAGCACTTTCCACTGGATCTGGGCAATTAACATACTGGATGGTGACTTCCTGTAAGTCTTCCATAATTTTAGAGATGCGGTTTGGGGTGGGGGAGGGGAAGGCCACTAGATCCAGGTTACGTTCCAGGGGGAGTCTGTCAGGTATGTTTTGCGAGGACCCCTCGGTCTCGGTGTGATTATTTGCATTTTTCTTTTGTCTCCAGACTTGTTGCTGAGGTGTTGAGTGGGGTTTCTCAGGGAGCCGTGTTGGACTCTCTCTACGACTTCGGTGCCGGCCCCCAGCTGAATCCGAATGGAGGTGGATCTCCTGTCCCGTCCGTGGTGAACGTCAGAGGTGGGGGGTCTGTGTCCAAGTCCTTGTTTGGGTTCTGTTCCCCGATTTCTTCTGTTTTCCATCTGGGAGGTATCTCCATCTCTGGAGGCTTTTGAGCTCAGAGGGTCGGTCTCCAAACGGTCTGCCATGTCTGTCAGTTCGAGATTTGTAAGGTGTTCTTCTCCCTTTTTGGTTGATGTCCAAGCTTTTCTTTGCGTCACTGGGTTGGGTAGACGTCGTGTGGTAGTCGTTGCGCTTTGCCCTGTTCCTCGTGTTTGGGCAGTTGGTAGTAGAGTGGGTGAGGCGTTGGCATATGGAGCAGTGGTTTCCCAGCTTTTCATAGGAAAGGGTTACAAGCACTTCTTTTCCTCCTGTAAACTCCATGATGGTTTCCTTTATAATAGGTTGTAGACCATCGATGGTGACGCGGATCTTCGCCGAAGTTTTGGTGATGGTGAAGGTATCGAGGTAGCCAATTTCCTTGCCGATGCTGGAGATTAGCTCTGGTTTCCAGTAATGGAGGGGTAGGCCCTTCAGCTCAATCCAAAAGGGGATTTGGGAGGGGAAATCTGCGGAGATAATGGGCTCCCATCTCTTAATGATGACCATCCAGCCAGCGTATTGGTACGGTCTGTTGTCCAGTACTCTTTTTAAGTCGTCTTCGTTGTCGAATCTGTACTGGAAACAGCCATGTCCTAGGTCTGACCCTATGGTTTTCCCCTGCAGGTTCCATCTTTTTGGTAGGAAGGGAAGCATGGCCCAGATTCGTTGTTCATCGGTGTTGGTAAGTCTTCCTATCAGAGTGAGGGAGTTTTCCTAGATGAGATCTGATGTATCCATTTCTGGGACGTTGATTCTTTTGTGAAGAGGACTTCTTGGTGAGTAGTCAATCGCTTTGCCTTTCTCAGTAGCGGAGAGTCTGCGAGCCATTGTTGAGACAAGTGTAGAGGAGCTGCCGCTGTTGCTGGAAGTGATGTAGATGTCCTTGCCGTTGTCCGCTGCCGTTGTAGAGGGCCCTCGACGATGGTCGGGGGCGGAACCCGGTGTATCTGTTCCAAAGGCGGTTTTAGATTTGAAAGAATTTGCTATTTTGGGTAAAAACAGGATAGATAACGGTCACTATCTTCCAAAACCAGGTAGGTTGAAACTGTCTTGAGAGTTGTGTCTGGGAGAGTTGTATGAAAAAGTTTGATAACAGTTTTTTACTAAAGCTGTATAAGAAAATCTAACTCTACTGATTTGAACCTCAAGCTCGATCCTTCTACACAATGTAATTGGAATCCATCTAATTAAGCCGAGATGGGAGGATTCTCTCTTTGGCATATAGTCCAAATATTTGGTGTGTTTAGCACTCCGTCCGTGGGTTTTAATAAAACATCTTGTATCTTAATGAAAGATCTTTTCGTCTTTTCAAGCTCACATCTTGTATATAATTATTTTTGTGCAATTTTATCCATATAATTAAATAGCAAAGAAATGAAAAATTCTTGTTATTTGGCATTAGTTATATGTTGATCTGCCTTCTAACTATGAAATAAATATGTATGGCATCAAAGACATATAAAACGAAATAGGAGGGATCAATGGAGAACACCAATTGAAAAGAAACCATGAAGAGATTTATTTTGCAAACTATCTTTATAAAAGTTTTCATTGATAAACTCAAAATTAAACAAAGTTGTTATCAAGTTACTGTCCAGATCTATGAAAAACTGAAGGATTCAAAGTAGACATGAAACAAAACATTGAGTCGAGAAGAAGCTTAAACATAAATCTAAATGGTACAAAATGATGGTTAAACCCATAAGTTACAGCATCTGTACAACATGAAGCAATACAGCCTTTTTTTTCTCTATTCTCTTTATCGTCCATAGATGAACAAACGTATTACGCTCTGAACTTTCACAAGAAGCTGGTTCCGACAGAGAGTTCAACTAGATTCGTGAAAATCTGAGCTCGAGTTGTCCCAATCTGATGAGCAAGCTCAAGCTGTTCCTCCAGTGGAAGCATCTCGTAACTGCAAAAACCCATGTATCATCATCTACGTCTATGATCATATGGCTGTTACTACTGATTGTTAAATATAGAATGTGGAAGATGACTTACTGGCAAAGTAGCTCGCAGTCGATGATGTTATCAGGACCAGGTCGTCGAGCCTTGCCACTCGAGCGGAACTGACGGAAAGAGCGTGGGTTCAGACCAGCAACGTGTGGAACAGCATCCACTAGCTTCTTCTGGAGAGACTGTAACCTACGGAACGCGACCTCGTCAAGTGGAGCAATGCAACCAAAACTGCCGTCTAGTGTACCAAATAGCAAAGCATAGCGGTTTTTATTATCTCCGGTAGAAGAAGATGCGACCGTCTGCAAGCGTAGGAACTTTGTCACATGGGCACCGACGTGAAACTCCGCCCTTGGAAGAAGTTTCAGACCTTTCCAGCTCTCAGACATCTTTGGTGCAAAATAGAATACCTGTTGGGGAACAATGCAAAGTCGATTTAAGAGTTATATAAGTAAGGACCTGATCCCATCACGTACACATTAAGGGCGATGAGAGAGATACTAACCTGGACATTCTTTTGCTCATCCGAGACAGCCAGGCTAAGCGTACTTCCATCAATCAAAAACTCTGACGCAAAACAATCGAGGGATCCAAAGTCTTTGGCTAGTAAGGTAAGTTGGGGTTCTTTCCATTGAAGAAAGTATATGCTTTTGTGAACATCACAAAGGAGGATGAAACTCTTCACCTGCATGTAAAGGAAAATTAACACAAGTGCAACAATGATTAATCACGCAGAAGAAGAAAACTGATCTTCAGAGCCAAGCCAAGTCAGCTCAGTGAAGTTAGCACATAAAACAACACAGCACTCGGATAAGGAAGTAAAACGTACAACATTCATGCTCACTACATAGAGCGGTGGAGCATCAAAGAAGGCAACACCATTTAACTCGGTGCCATTCCACTTGTGCAAGATGATTTTAGGACCAGATGATATTAGAAGATGACCCTGAATGGAGGCTACAGCTGATATAGAACCTTTTAGCTCCTTTGAGTAGACTTCAGTAACCTATTGAAAAGTGGCTTCAGAATAGATCGAAGATCCAAGATGGAAACGAAAACAAAGAACAAGCTTCACCAGGTCGTAACTAAACATACCAAGTTCTGAGAATTATCGCCATTTCTTCCAAAAGAGAAAAGCAGTACACGGCCCCTTGCAGCAACATCCTCCCCTTGGACGTAGGCAGTTCCAACAGCAAGAAGTGTTTCATTCTCCGATGTGCTTGCATTCTGAAACACCCAGGGGAGTAAGAAAATGAGCCTTTGGTTATTGCAATTTAAACAAAGACATTTATTAGATTGATCCCTAGATCTGCTGCCAGCAATATTCTTCAATTATCATGTCATACAGATAGAGAAGATAAACATTCTTCATGGAGGCAGAGAACAACACTATGAATTTAGGCAGGCTTAGTAGCTAACTTACAAGAAGTGTGACAACTCGCACAGTGAGTGCATGTTCTGAGGTCTGCATTGGAATAGTAGCTTTAGTTTCCCAGGGGCCACCAGATCTTTCTGGTTCCAAAATTTGGATTTCAAACTCCTCTACGGTGTATGTTCGTTGGAGATCATCAGAGCTCAGATTATGGTTGTCAATCTGCTGGCCAGCTTCTTGATCAACTAGTGAAGAAAGCACTTGATTCAATGGCTTGCTGACCTTAAAAATTGAGAAACAAATATTTTTGCTCGTGTTAATAAGATAGAATAATAAATATCAAACTATGCGGATCAAATAAACAGACAGATAATACACAATTGGCACAGAACTTCCTTTCTTCTCAACAAAAAGAAAACGAATAAACAAGCATGCACACATTACATTAGTTCAGGGGTTCAACAATCAAACAAAGCAAATAAGCAGGATCTATTAATATTGCTGCAGCCTAGGAAGTCAACCAAAATCAGGTATATATGATATTCATGAATGAAGTTTAGAGAGGCGTCCATTTCAATTGAATGGAGCCCTTGAAACCTGTTTTTGTCTGAAGCTTGCTCTAGAACGGTAATATTGATAATCTGAATTGAGAAAAATTCAAATTTGCTGAAAAGGCTAAAACTGGGAGCTGAGCAATACAGTTGCCACATAATCTTGGGAGCCTATGAAACAGATTTAAATTTCCAAGACCAACACCCGATTCAAAGAATTTCAAATTCATCCAAGGCAAGTAACGAGATGTAATTCAAATTAGGTAGAACACTTTAGAACATTATCATGCTAACATACTCACCGGATGTGATACTATCAGTGGATACAAGTTCTTTTCCGCGTAATAAGTAACTTGGTGAGGCGTGGCCTTCAGAGGAATCTAGACAAAATTATCAGCATTAACGTGATCAGTCCTCATATACTTATTATTTTTCTATCTTATCAACATACAGCAACAGTAAGCAAAGATAAGTGTAAAAAAAAAATAGAACTTACCTTCTGCACTGGCCAATAATTATCGTAGATCGATGCTGAAGGTAATTGGCAAATCTTCAAAATTCCCTGGTATATGTCAATATGAGATGAATTCTTTTCAAAGGAATTGATAGTAAGTAACAGCAGCAATGAGACGTAGACACATTATCAAACCTGTGATGTGACATATATGAACCCGTGATTGCAGTTCACATTGTGAAGAACAGTAAAGGCCACAATTGATCCATCGCACAGCTGAAAAAGTGTGACAGTATGAGATGGAGGAACTTGCTCAAGAAAAACCATACAAGCTTTGTAGCAATGAGAAACTCCAAAAGATTGAAATCATAGCATTGTATTAGTTCTTTACGGCATAAGAACACAAAATATCTTCTTCAAGTGAGACTATCATACCTGTGAATGAAATCGAAGTCGCTCTCTAAACAGCATGCCCCACCCCGGCCTTGAGCCAGAAAGAAAAAAACCCTGATGACCGCTTATATTCTTGAACATGGTAATTCTTTGAGCTGCAACTCCATCTGAAGTCTCCTCTCTTGTAGACGTGTCCATGGGGATGCGAAGAAATTTCAGATTCCTAAGCTTCGAACTACCGGAGGAATTTATAGTAGCAGGATTTTCTAAAGATACACCATTCTCTGCTTTGGTACCATCAACACCCTCAAATAGGTAAGCATGGTAACAAAGAATTGTGCCATCAGCTAATACTGCAAAGAGAAATGGGCGTGTATGATGCCCAGACCATCTTTGCATAGCTAACTCAACGACCTTTGTTTTCTTAATGTCTTCATTCCTTGCAGAAGCATTGTCCTCAGAGTTTTTTTCAAGTTCGTACTCTAGCTCATGAATAGGCATATCAGAGAGGTGGCTTCTTCCAGACGAAAATTTATCAACAGAGAAAACACAATTAAAACTAGGCACATCATATATCTCAAGGGCACCACTTTCGTAACAGAGAACACAGTATATGTCACCCTGATCATGAGCTCCACCATCAGCACTATCAACAGCCTCTCCAACTCCTGACGAAAGCCATGCATCAGTGCTAGCTTTCCTTAGCCATGGTTCTGGTCCTTTATCATGGTACAAAGTACAGGCCGATACCTTCCTTTTGGAGCCTTCAAGTACAGATGGACTACTTACGGTAACTGTGCAAGTCGAAGAATCTGCACTTCAAAGTTTCATATGAGACTGCTTGAATAAAACTTTCCAAGATGCTAAAGATACTAGATTACAAAATCAACTAATGCAATAAGATACTCATCTTTCCATAACATACCTCCAACAAGCAGACGAATAGTGTCATCTGTCATTCTAAGTAAAACATATGGATCAGCGATTGAAACAGTTGACACAGTGGCACTTTCAGAAGCAGGATTAGATTCTGAATTCGGAGCTCCAAAGATTAATTCTTGATTCATAAAAGTACCATCCAGGATACGGGCACCATGCTCAAACACCTGGATTACCCGACGCCTGAAAAAGAAAGATGGAAATTAATATAATACTATTTAGTATCCCTTATAAGTGCATGTAGTAGAAACAGCTCAATGACTCAAAAGAAGTCATAAATAGAGCTTAGTACACAGCAAAATAATAAAATACATAACTGTATAGGAAAATAATGCTCCAACAACAAACATATCTCAAAAGTTGCAGCAAAAAATAATTTGGCAGCTAATTACCTTCCAAATAAATTTCCAGCAGCAATTGTTCTTCCCTGAACATAATAGTCAACACTCTCAGTGACTTCTGTGAGAAGGTCAGCAGTTTCAAGTACCTGAAAAGCCAAAATTGTAGGAATTTATCGACAATGGGAGGATCAAATGAAATACGACCAAAACACAGAAGCAAAATCTACCATCGTGCGAGCCTCCAAACTTATAATCAAATAGGCATGATATTCATCTTCATCAACGGCCATTTTAGAAGAATCAACATTATGACCACGAGAGCTCTTGTGATAAACTGTCCATATTCCTTGGCAGCCTGGAAGTTCAACCTACAAACAAGAACATGCGGAATAGAGTGCCTGAGGATCGAAGAGACTAGGTCACAGAGCGGATGTATCCAAGTAAGATCGGATATATACTCTTTTTTTAAGAGTGAGTCTAACTCGCACTTGCACATAATAATTTTCATTTTTCTTTTTCTGGATCATTACTAAACAAATAAATACTTCAGTGCTAGATAGTAATTGTGAAAGATATAAACCCGCGAGACTGTCCTAGAACTGCCTTTTGTTCAGGGCTCACTACAAACTAATGCATCCTATATTGAAAGATAGGTATAAGAAATTCTGTACATGCCATAGTTATGGGAGTAAGGGTTTAAATTAAAAGATCGACGAACGGACATTTCCCCTTCTTCTCATATACCAGAAAACAATTTGGGATATAGGCATACCTCAGTAATCATTTCCGGTCTAATTGACTGCCTAAGAACACATAAAGCACCGTTCTTCCCATGACCAGAACAACACACCTAGCCGCCAAAATTCAGATATTTAGTTAGGAATTTACAGGTTTTAGGCAAATACGAGACAACCAAGTCAACACTAAAAGTTGTGGAACATAGGGTTTCATTGTGTTAAGCAAAAGAATACTTCAAAAATAGACGTCTCTGAATAACAGCCCTAAGCATGTTATGTTTTGTATAAAAAAATTCCACGGCTAGTATTATATAAGAACTACTAATTAAACGGCTCACCAATTCATAGTTGCTCTGTTTGGAAATCCCAGTGGCGTTTGCATCAGCATTTATCCTTAAGCCATACGCAAAATCTTTCACTGGACCAACATTGACTAGTGAATCTCTCACTGCAAATGAAAACGATTTCTGCATTTATTGGAAAAGAAACCATGAGAAACTTCATGGAAAGGAGAACATAGGCTATCTAACTCGTGTTGACATAATACATGCTGCAGTTTTTGCAAAGGCAAACTCCTTCTTTGGTAATTAATCTACAAAAGTAGCCAAGGCAGAACTTGCTACCTGTGCTGAATCGGAGTTATTTGGTGTTGAACCAAACAATGAAAGCTCCTCATTTCCAATTGTATCTTGAAAAGCATCAGAAGATATCCGCAAACGTTTTGCTTGATGACCCTCACCTTCAATGTCTTCATCCTGCATAAAATGAAGCAAGAAAATTTTCTAGTTCTGGACAAACATTTTTTCAAACGTTACCTAAGAATGATTGAACTATCACCTCATCTCTCAACATAGGCAATGTTGCTGCAGGCCCAGTTCTACAGGAAAATTGCACCAGTAAACTGTCTCCCAGCCGGCTACCTAAAAAGAAAAGGGAATTTCCAACACTAGTAATGTCCTGCAATAAATTTGGTAATATCATCTTAGGGATTCTCTAACCGAACTGTATCCAAATTGAAGCACAAATACGCTGAGAGAACATATTGACTAACCGAAGCAAGCACAGAGGCTTTTGATTTGGCAAGATCAAGTCTCTGTACAGCACTTCAAGAAAGAAAGTAGCAGTCAGTTTCACATATTATAAACAAAATAAGTTCCAGTCAGATTTACAAGCTTCAGCAGAAATCTAAAAAAGAAGATCAAACTATTACCGCCCATCATATATAAGAGTCAGCAGCAACAACTCCCCAGATTTTGTAGACAATAGGGCCACATCGTTCGATATCCAGGTTCCATGGGCAGCATCGAGTTCCACACTGAAATTCGATGCAGGCAGTTCTTGACTGAAAGAAAGCAGACACACAAGGAAAAAGAACTATGGTTAACAGTATAAACAGAGCTTTACACCTGCTGAGAGTTGATTCTAAGCTATAAGATTCTAAACTAAGAATGAGGCAACAAGATTTTATCCATAATAAAAAGCAGGTTTTGAAGACTAAGTGTGCAAGAAAACTGAACCTGCTATCAGCAGAGGAGGCATAACTGTTCAGTGCCAGAGCACAGGAGGATGACTACAAGAAAATACGGTACCTCAGGTGTGTAAGTAACTTATCTTCGATAAAGAAAAAAAAACAAACGGGGACAACCAAAAGCTAAGAGATATCAACCTACCTGACTATGATAATGGATTGTATTTGCACACAAGACAAGAACACCTCCGATCGGAGATGGTACTGCAAGTAGTTTGTAGGCATCATGGGGCAGATTCTGGAAAATACCAAAAGAATGGGAAAAAGTGTGATCAGGTACTAAAGTTTGCAGAAAGGACTTTTTCAGTAGGTTCAATCTTTCCAGTACGCATAAATTAGCATGTTATTTTTAGGAAATTTTTTTTCTAAAGATGGATAAGTCAAACTTTTGAGCATTCTAGAATAAGAACAAAGAAGATAAGTCAGCATGCATGTTTCTGATTTCTTAATAGCTTATTGAAAAGCCTAGTCATATAACAACAATGAATTTACAATAACTTTTTCATATGACTTCAATTTCTGCTCTCAGCTTACAATAAAGATTAACAGAGCAAAATTCCTGGGAAGAAATTTCTTTTTACGATAAAAGAGGAAAACCAAGAACATACAATAGCTGACCAGATCACTGGGTGTTGTTTTAATGTCGTATTGATACTAAGAGCGGAAAGCATGCAAGTATGGTGCTTCCATGAAACTCGCCCAGCCCAAGTATGCTCTTCTTCCTGAAGGATGACAATTACAGGCTCAATATAACCTGAACAAGACACAAGAAGCAAAAAGAACACATAATCAAAAGAAGAAGCACCACTTAGTCTATTCACATTATGCCTATTTGGAAAACCAGAATATCTAAATGTCCAGACATCTTAGATATCGAAAAAAATCAAATCAACAATACATTTTCTCTTGCTTCAATCAGTCACCATGCCCAGAATGCATCATGTATAAAAACGAGGAAATCGTCAAGTTGTTTGCAACTGTATTGCATCTAGAACCAACAATTTAGTAAGCTAGATCCGTTTTAAAGGAAAGTTGAACAGACGAGATACAATAATCAAAAATTTATTATGATTAACTACTGATTCAGAGATATAATGAGAGCTAAAAACAAATAAAATATTGGCTGGATCTCCATGCAGAAACCTTGCTTGCTAAACCTACCATGTAGAAAAACAAAATCTTTGACGTGTTTCATTTCCAGATCACGCAAGTTAATTATGTAAGATGATTCAACTCGAGCAGAAACTGTCCCTCCAGAACTGAACGGATCATCATCTCCAACTAGTCCAAAACCAGCCTGAAAACCAAAGTTGTAGAGCTCTCAAAAGAGAAATGAACGAAGGTTAAAAAATTCTAGCAGATGAAGTAACAGTTCGAAAGGGGGAATCCATCTTGATCTGGTGAGCTCTGCTTGGCATCTCACAAACTAAACTCAATATGATCAGTTGATCAAGATGCCTACCTGAGAAGCCTTGAGTATGATCATCTGCAAACCGTAAACAAGAACGCCTCCACATCTGCCTTGAGGATCCACTTTTACCAAGGGGCCTCTTGCAAAAGACTCTCTTCCTCTTTTGAGATGAAGCCAATCTGGACCCTCAAAACAGTGCATCGAACTGAAAAGTAACCACATAACCATTAGTTGCTGTGAAAGTCAATAGAGCATCCAATGCTACATAACTTGCATTGCTAAAATGCTACATAACTTGCATTGCTAAAAGAGCACAAAAGCATCGAAATTAGCACCGAAATCGTTTTTGTTTGTACATTAAAACACACGAAAGTAGAACACGCTCACGTACTTCATTCGAAGGCCATGAATCGAATCATCAAACTCAAGAACCGAAATCTTAGCGTCGCGAAACGTCAATACGATTGAATCTCTTCCCTTAGAAGAATTTCCGCCTCCCATAGGTAGCACCGCAAGTGACTCAACGTTACCGTGCAACCTGCAATCCAAGGACACAGTCACATCATCACTTCGAAATCAACAAAAAACAAAAAATCCAGATTGTAGTTTGGTGTTATTTACTTACCTGTAATGGCACACGAGCTCGAGAGAAACACCAGAGACGCCTTCCATTACTCCACCGCGCCTAACAAGCTTCGGATTCCTCGGCTCCTGACT
The DNA here is from genome assembly GCF_000478725.1 of Eutrema salsugineum. Taxonomy (NCBI): domain Eukaryota; kingdom Viridiplantae; phylum Streptophyta; class Magnoliopsida; order Brassicales; family Brassicaceae; genus Eutrema; species Eutrema salsugineum. The sequence continues at coordinate 13,339,928 of NW_006256829.1, forward strand.
AGTATTTACTTCCTCTTGAACCCTAACCACGTACACCTCAAGGATGTTTCCGGCGGTTATAACTACGTTGGGCACTGCACCGATTCCGCGCTTAGGAGCAGGCCACTCGGCTTCAAGGTCATCGCCGGAGACAATCGGAATCTGCTGCGTTGTTGTGTCGGAGATGGAGTGGGTGATGTAGCCGGAGGCACAGTTCTCGACGCCGGTAGGCCAATGCATCATTTTGAAGGCAGCGAAACTCATCTTCTCTAGCGGATTTGGGATTCAGAGATTCGAATTTTCACAAGGAACTGAAGAAATTAAAATAGAGCTTTGGGGAAGAGACTGAGCAATTAGGGTCCTGGACTCATAAGGGGGAGGGATGTGTGAGCTAAATGTTTTATGAACATTGAAGATCAAATCCTCTTAAACCCCCAAACGGGTTTTAATTTTTTTGTTTTTGGTCCATGTTTTTAACCCCGAACCGACCCGATCGTGAACCGGATTGATTTCCCGGTTGGATTTTATAATAGGCTTGTGAGTTGACGAATTTTATTTCGGTTCAGTTCGGTTCTCCTTCGGATTTTTAGAAATTTGTTGAAATTAATCAAAACAACTACTATTCGGTTTCGATGAATTCGGTTTTCTAAGTTTTATTGCCAAGTTGAATCGAAGTTTTGGGTTTTTGGTTCAGATTCGGATAGTTTTGGATAAATTAAAGCTCAAAATTTACCAATGTGTTATGGAGCTCAAAATTTGACATGGCATAAGAAATTTAGTAAGTTTGCAATGGAAGTGGTTTGATGAACTTCATTTTGTCTTTGATGTTTTTGGATTGATCTACATAATTTCATGCCAATTTAGTAAATCATTTTTCAACCTCTATCTTTTTATTTATCTTGTATTAAGGCGTTTTACAGGAAACTATGTACGTAATTTATTTCAGAGCGGATTGATTGTCAACTTCTCATAGCTGAATTAATTCCATCTTCATTCCTAAAAACTCTCTGTTATTGTAAATAGTTGTTTATTAATAAATATCTTTGAATATTCTTTGTAAATTTCGTTATACATATATATATATATATATATAGACATTGTTCTTCTTTCCACGTTTCTCTGACTCCCAGATCCTCTCGATTAGTTTAATTCATCTCCCAAGCAAAAGCTTCTTATAGATCTTCCTCGTCTGAATTTCACCTCTCTTCTAAATGTAAGCTTACTTTGATTCCTTTTTTGTATTTCCGTCGATCTCAAACTATAGATCGGAGAATCCTCAATTGATTTTCTGTTTTTGTAGGTGGTTGTATGCAGAAACACCATGACTTTGGCTTCTCCTCGAAGAGTTTCTTCAATTGCATTTGCTATCGGTGGATTGGCTTCTTTCTTCATCTTCGCTTCTCTGCTTCTTCTCACGCATCCAATCGGTTCTTCCGTTTCTGGGTATTTCTACGGGACTGAGACCACTCAACATGTCGAATTTCACCATAGTAGCGACGACATTGGTACTTCTGATTCGAACCCGTCTCTTGATTCTAGCTCAGACTCACCGCCATTGACACGAGACAGAGAGGATCCCAATGAATCCACCGATGCTAGATTAGGTGAAGAAACCAAATCAGGAAGGTCTACAAATATTTCCATGGATGAAGAAGAAGCTACGCAAGATTCAGTTGAAACAGGTACTTTTTAATACAGAAGTTTCTATTTATGTAGCTAGTTTCCATTTATGTAACATCTTCCCCTGGTTTATGATCGCTTAAGTTTCTCAAAAACTGTAGATTTAGATATAAAGTAACTACCTTGTATCCAAATTGCAAGGCATAAGCCATAAATGTCAATTCAAGGATTGTAGAAACAAGAAACATGCTACTAATTAATGATGTATTTGACTTAATTACACTAGGATCATTATTCTGGAATCTTAATAACCTTTGGACTACTTAGATAAAGGTAGCCTCTTTCTAATTTGGCAAATATATATAACTGTTGTTTTACTTTTGAAAGCAAATTTTCCCCAATGTGTCTTCTCAGGAGTTTAGCTTTTGGTTTCCTTCACTGAAGCTTTTTTATCTGGTTTCTTTTGACCATTTTTGTAGAATGTGATCTGTATCATGGTAACTGGTTTTATGATCCAATGGGACCGTCGTACACGAACAACTCTTGCCCTCTTCTGACACAGATGCAAAACTGCCAGGGCAATGGAAGGCCAGACAAGGGCTATGAGAACTGGAGATGGAAACCGTCTCAGTGTGATCTTCCACGGTTTGATGCCAAGAAATTTCTCGAGTTAATGAAGGGCAAGACACTAGCTTTTATAGGTGATTCTGTTGCTCGTAATCAGATGGAGTCCATGATGTGCCTTCTTTGGCAGGCAAGTGTTTCCTTCTCTTTGCATCATCTATATAGAGCTTCTTTTCTGCTTCAAGATTTTAACTTTTCTATGTTGATTTTTTCAGGTGGAAACTCCGGTTAACCGTGGGAACCGAAAGATGCAGAGATGGTATTTTAGGTCATCATCAGTAATGATAGCTCGGATGTGGTCATCTTGGCTCGTCCATCAGTTCAACGAACCGTTTGGTTTTGCTCCACAAGGTGTAACCAAACTCAAGCTAGACCAACCAGATGAGCGCATAATCGAAGCTCTTCCCAAGTTCGATGTGGTTGTGCTTTCATCAGGTCACTGGTTCGCAAAACAGTCTGTCTACATTTTAAACGACGAGATCGTTGGAGGACAGTTATGGTGGCCTGACAAATCAAAACAGGAAAATGTGAACAACGTCGAAGCATTTGGGATCTCTGTTGAAACAATCCTCAAGGCAATAGCTAAACACCCAAACTACAAGGGTCTAACCATCTTGCGGACTTGGTCGCCTGACCATTACGAGGGCGGTGCGTGGAACACCGGTGGGTCATGTACGGGTAAAGTAGAGCCGCTTTCTCCAGGGAAGCTGGTTAAAAACGGGTTCACGGAGATAATGCATGAGAAGCAAGCAACAGGGTTTCAACGAGCTGTGGCTGATGATAAACTCGGGAATAGATCGAAGAAGCTGAAGCTAATGGATATCACTGAGGCTTTCGGGTATCGCCACGATGGTCATCCTGGCCCGTACAGGAGTCCTGACCCCAAAAAGATCACGAAACGTGGACCGGACGGTCAGCCTCCGCCACAGGATTGCTTGCACTGGTGCATGCCAGGGCCGGTGGACACGTGGAATGAGATGGTGCTTGAGATTATAAGGAGAGATATGGAGGGTGGACGAAGTTGACCTTCATCTTGTTCTAGGAACAAAGAGATCAATATGTACACATAGAAGAGGAGGATCTTATTCATACCACGGATTAGTTGAGTATAAGGACTTCTAATTTATATGGTTATTACTTGTAAACTCATTACACTGAGCTCTAGGTCTGCTTTTTACATACAAATGTAACTTACACTTTTTAATTCTAAGAGAATATAGGCATATCCCAGCAGTAGCTTCAGCTTCTAGACATGATTGTTGTCGAGTGTAAGCATTTGCATCAATGTTGCATTTGAGTATACTTGTGGTGGAGGATTCCACTAAATTGAAGGCTCTCTTGTGCTTCCTCTGTATTGCACTCAAACCATTCCCTTGACTCCATCACTGCTTTCCCTCCATTATCTGCTCCGCTGCATCTCATTAGTGTTGTAAGAACATAGTTAAATTATAAGTAATTCTTTGACTTCTACGGCATGCATAGGATCCAAGGGACATGTTTTAAAAACCTTTTTCAAACTATGTAGCGTGGAACAAAAACAATTGGTTTTGTTCTCATGTATCCAGAGCCCCTAGCCGCAAGCTAAAAAAAATGGGCAGTTTTACAAAATTAAGAATTAAACTTGAGAAAGTCTCAACTACCAAACAAAACCGACTTTTAGCTTACCATTAGATTACAAAGACTTTTAATAAATTCAGGGCCGAAAAAAATTTATATAAAAAAATAGGCCCGTAAGTCCATACTTGCACTATATGTATCATATGTTTTGTCTTGTAGTTTTTCTCAAATATAAATTGATGGTAGGAGGTGTAGCATCTATACAATGGCTTTGATTGGTAACCTTGCAGAATGGTGGAATGATGGAATGATGGAATGGCGGAAAGAATTTTGCGGAATGAAATTATCTACTTATTATTCGCTTTACTGTGGAATGACTTTTCCTTTATACAATATTTTCTTTAAGCAAAAACGCAGTCTACGTTTCTGTGTGTATTTTTTCATTCCGCAAATTTTTGTTAATTGGTAAAAACCTTGCGGAATTGCGTTTAAAAACTCAATTCCGCCATTCCGCAGGTTACCAATGAAAGCCAATCGGTTTTTAAATATTTTTATTAATTATTTAGATTTGATATCAACCGTTCATAAGAAGTCAACAATTTTAACGGTTAAGATCAATTTACTACTCTAAGCGCGATGCACTGGATTGTGACCTGAGTTTTTGAAATTCAAAAGTTCGAAAAGGAAAGACCCAATTAAAACAATTTAGAAGAGCTGCTTCGGTAACGGACAGAAAATTCCGAAATCTCTCTCTTTGTCATCATCTTCTTTCTCAATCTCTCTCTCTTCACTCATCGACCTTTACATCTTTTAACGGCTACATTTCTCTCTCTCTACACAGAAACTTCGATCTAGGTTTTCAAATTTTGTTCTCTATCTCGAAAATCGAAGAAGGTTATCTGATCGATCTTCGTCCAATTTTACTCGCACAGTATCAGTGTGACAGATCAAAGTTTCCAAATTATCAGTTCTGGAAAGTCTTCGAGAAATCTCCAGTTTCAGGCAAGTATTTTTCTCTCTCATTTCTCCTCTTCGTATTTGAGAGCTCTTACTTCATGTTTAATCTCGGCTTCGAAATCTTCCCCTAATGAATTGTTTGCTTCCGAATGTCAAATTCGATTATACATAGTTTGGGTATCAATCGATTTCAAGCTGAAACAACGATTTGACTCGGAATCGGAATGCTTATTTCTTCAATTAGCTGATTGGAATCTCCAGTTTCCTTTATTGCTGTTTTTGGAAATGATAATGATAATGTTAGGGTTTCCTTTAACAGGCAGAAGCATTTCGAAATGGCAAGTGCGAAAAAAGATCCGATTCTTCAAGTAGAGACAACATGTGGATCACTCCTATACGAACTCCAGGTGGGAATATAAAATCCTCTTTTTCATATGATCTGTATCTTCAAATTTTCTTCATGTGAAGTGAAGTCCTCCTGAGATCTTGTTTTGTTTGTTCTGAAAATTAGATTATTTGGGATGAAGTTGGAGAAACGGAAACTGAGAGAGATAAGATGTTGCTTGAGCTTGAACGTGAATGCTTGGAAGTATACAGAAGAAAAGTTGACCAAGCAAATCGATGTAGAGCTCAGCTAAGGCAAGCAATAGCTGATGCTGAAGCCGAACTAGCTGCAATCTGTTCTGCAATGGGAGAACGTCCTGTGCATATTAGACAAGTGAGTCTTAATGCTTTTGGTTGCAGTAACTTAATCCATGTCTATGCAATTTTCAACCTTAAACCTTCTTTTGTTGTATGTGTCAGTCTGATCAGAGCGTTGGGAGCTTGAAACAAGAGCTTGGGACGATTCTTCCTGAACTGGAAGAGATGCAGAAGAGGAAAATTGAAAGAAAGAACCAATTCGTAGTTGTCCTGGAAGAAATACAAAATATCACTAATGATATTAAAGGTCAAGGAGAACATGTTCCTTCAAAACCACTCATCGATGAGACTGACTTGTCTATGAGAAAGCTTGAAGAGTTACATTGCCAATTGCAAGCACTTCAGAAGGAGAAGGTGAAATTTGATTACAACTTGGCTTCTTCTTTTTCTTCTTTGGTTATTGCGACCATTTTAATTTACTCTTTGTGGTGTTGTTTCAATCACGCAGAGTGATCGCGTGGAGACGATCCGGAAGCACCTGTGTTCACTGTATTCACATTGTTCAGTACTTGGAATGGACTTCAATGATGTTGTTGGCCAAGTGAATCCCACATTAAGTGACCCAGAAGGACCAAGAAGCTTAAGTGATCATACGATCGAGAAATTGGGGGCTGCAGTTCAAAAGCTGAGGGATGTTAAGATACAGAGAATGCAGAGGGTAAATGATAAATTACTTGGCGAATCATGTATGATTTTTTTTGTTGGCTGTTGTTACTCATAGTAACTTATTGAATCTGATGAAGCTTCAAGATCTAGCAACAACCATGTTGGAGCTCTGGAATTTGATGGATACACCCGTAGAAGAGCAGCAGGAGTATCAGCATATTACCTGCAATATAGCTGCATCAGAACATGAAATAACTGAAGCCAATAGTCTCTCTGAAGACTTTATTAAATACGTAAGCTGTTCTATAAGTCTATGACCAATTTTTGATGTCCATGTCTGTGAACCATAACATGACTTCCATTGCCATTTACAGGTTGAGGCAGAAGTTGTACGATTGGACGAGGTAAAGGCAAGCAAAATGAAAGAACTCGTCCTGAAGAAGAGATCGGAGCTAGAGGACATATGTAGGAAAACCCACATGTTACCAGTGTCAGACAGTGCTATTGATCAGACTATAGTGGCGATTGAATCTGGTATTGTGGATGCCACAATGGTCCTGGAGCATCTTGAGCAACACATTTCTAAGATCAAAGAGGAAGCTTTAAGCAGAAAAGAGATACTTGAGAAGGTCGAGAAATGGTTATCTGCCTGCGACGAAGAAAGTTGGCTTGAAGAATACAACAGGGTTAGAGTCGCAATCTCAGAAAACCTTTTAAAAAACGTCACAAAGTGTGTTGCATTTTCTGATATTTGCTGGTTATTTTCCCACTCTACAGGACGATAACCGATACAATGCTGGACGAGGAGCTCATCTTACTCTCAAACGTGCTGAGAAAGCTCGTAATCTTGTTAACAAACTTCCAGGTAAGTTACTCTTTGTTATCACTGCATCATACATGTTTATGCTCTGACTAGATTATGAAGATTCTATCTTTTCATGTTCATTTCATTCAGGAATGGTAGAAGCACTAGCCTCGAAGACAATAGTTTGGGAACAAGAGAAAGGGATTGAATTTCTCTATGATGGTGTATGAGTTTCTCTATAAAATCTCTTTATTAGTTTCAAATCTTATCATGTCATCGCTTACCATAAGTAATACTCTTTTTCTCTGTGTCTAGATACGTTTACTTTCTATGCTTGAGGAGTATAACTTACTCAGACAGGAAAGAGAGGAAGAGCACCGTCGCCAACGGGTAAGTACAAACGCTTCTTTACTATTTTGTTTCCATCTTAAATTTTGACAAAATATCATCCTTCTTTACTATTTTGTTTCCATCTTAAATTTTGACAAAATATCATCCTTCTTTACTGTTTTCTACATATAATAGGATCACAAGAAGCTACAAGGACAGCTCATAGCAGAACAAGAAGCGCTTTACGGATCAAAACCGAGTCCATCAAAACCACTTGGTGGTAAAAAAGCTCCAAGAATGTCAACCGGTGGTGCAGCAACAAACCGAAGACTCTCCCTTGGGGCAGGAATGCATCAGACTCCTAAACCTAACAAGAAAGCAGATCACCGCCACAACGATGGAGCTTTATCAACTGGTAAAATTCAAGGCTTAACGACCAAAATGTAGCTAAATTGTCTTTCTTAGTTGCATTGATGATGATGAATGAATCTCCATTTGTCCTTGTAGGAAGAAGAGGGCTTGATGTTGCTGGACTTCCCACAAGAAAACAGTCGATGAATCCTTGTGAACAGTTACAATCTCCGTTGGTTCGCAAACCGTTCTCGCCTATTTCGACCACTGTGGTTGCATCAAAGGCCAATATCGCAACAACAACGACAACTACACAACAACTTCTTGCAACTCCTGTCAAGAACAAGAATTTGGAAGAAGAGAAGAAGATGATGATGATGATGATGCAAACACCAAAGAATGTAGCAGCGATGATCCCGATCCCATCGACACCAGCAACAGTCTCTGTCCCGATGCAAACCGCAGCGACACCACTTAACAACAACAACACCACCAATGCAAAGTTGGTCCTTGAAAAGCCTGAAGAAGTTGTTGAGTACTCCTTTGAGGAACGAAGACTTGCCTTCATGCTACAAAACTCTTTGATCCACGTTTGAGATTTTATCTTCTTTTTTTGTTTTAGTCTGTTTTTTTCTTTTTAACTCAAATTGGATGTGGTTTGGTTTGTAAAAGGTCAATTATATGATTGGCTTTTTCTTTCAAGAATTCTTACATGTCTGGTTTCTTCTAGACGAGCAAGAAAAGTGCTTTCGAGTCCAAAAAGTCTGTAGTGTCAATCTTCCATGAAGTGGAGCTTCGTTTACACAACTGTTCTATAACTCTATCACACAAGCTTAAAGCTTAAAGGTAACCTTTTTGATGCCCATCTCTGTAAAAACAAGCTTCCACTAACAGTGGAATTTAGACCCAATATAACGTAGACTCGTTGAATAGTTAAGAAAATTGTGGATATATAAACAACAACTTGAGATTAGAAACAGAAATTGAAAAAATTGTCATGGTTAATTTTGTCATCCTTCTGGTTGCGGTGTTTCTACTAATTGCCGCCATGTAATGCAGTAATGTAACTCTAAACAACAAAACATAACTATGATTAGAGATTAATTATATCTCTGGTTTAATGTTGCTTTACTTTCTTGTATAGTTCGGTTATAAACTGTAATTTAGAGCCTTTTAGTATTTCAATCTCGTTCTGTTACGATCGTAAAGTTGAAAATGAACTATCACCAGATAAAAGCGGCTTTAATACAAAACATTTTTGTCTGTAAACCATAACATGTAAAAATATATTGACTGAATGGGATAAAGTAATATGTTAGTGGAATATTTGAGTCAATATAACGTAGATTTGTTCAAAAATGTAGAAAATATTGGATATAATAACAACTTCAGACTTGGTAACTCTACTAATCAGCATGGCGGCCGTCAGCCAGGTTCTTTATAGGAAAATGAATAACCAGGATTTGAATGGGGCGGCAGGTCTGATCGTAGACGAGTATCACATTATCATTATATACGTTAAGGAGGTCCTTAGCAAGAAAGCAAGAAAGATTGAAACATGGAAAATTGTATTATCAAATTATTATATATGTTACAGGATAATCCAATTAATAATTATTGTTTTATTAATTTAGATTGAAATCTTTTTTTTATTTATTTTAGATTGAAATCTATGGCAAATTTGACTTAAGAACAATATGCAGCTCTCCCTGAGATTGTTAAATATATGTTGAGAACCGAGTCAACAATTGAAGAGCAAGAGTCCATATCCGGAAATATAAGCTGGGAATTTCCTCTTTTTTTAACTTATGTTTTGCTTATTCTTCTTGTATAGTTTGCTTATTTTTCTTGTAGTATTTGCTTATTCTTTTAACATTATGTATGAACAGAAGACGCTTATCAAACTTGAAGTGGCATCGATATGAATCTTGAGAGGATATTATACGAACTAGAACATGCGGATGATCAGATCTTTTTTTTCTTCTCCAAACCACTTTTGATTCTAAGCTGGAAGATTCGTTCTTTATTATTACTTATGTTTTGTTTATTTTTCTTGTATTGGTTGCTTATTTTACTTGTTGCATTAGTCGTTTTTTTTTCTTTCAACTTTTTCAATAATCTATTAAGTTTACTAGTTACGAAATAAAAATTTGACATGGCGTCCTAGCTCACGTTCACGCTCACGTTCACTCTGAAGAGGAAAATTACATGGATTGGATACCGTTAATGAAAACCTTTTAACCGGTTGGTTAAAACCAAAAAGAAATCTTCGCATTGTTATCCTAAATTCTGCAAAGTTATTGTTTTCATCTTCGTTAATCTTTTTTCCAATTATTATAAATGTCTCTTGGGAGACATGCGAGTATTTATAATCAATATCGAAAATTAAGTTTATTTTAATAACTCTTATTCGACAAATAAATAAGATTACTAGGAACTAACCCGCATATTATGCGGGGTAATGTTTTTAATTATATTTAAATTTAATTTAATTTTTTTGTTAAATTAAATTAGTGACAAATGTTTTTTACCAAAAAATATAAATAAATAAAATTGATGTCAGTTAGATAACAATACCTATATAAATATCACACAACTGATATTTACATGTATATATATTATTATGCGGTTTAATTATTAGTAGCTTTTTTAAATATGAAAGTGATATGATATTAATATATATATATACTTATATACATACCAATATGGATTAAAATCTAATATATATATATATATATTCATAAAATAAAAATTTAATTATGAATATTTTATTAGAGATCAAACTATCATTTTTAGTTAATAACTTATATAATATGTGTTAACAATGATTATATATAGGATTGTCAAAATGGAAAAACCCATCTACTTAATATATTTCACAATTTACTAAACTATTTTTTGGCCAACCCGTTAAAAAAAATAATTTAAATTTTGAAAACATAATTTCATTTTTTATATAAATAATTGAACTGATTTTCGAAAATGATACTAAATAATAATGAAAATACAAATGAAAAAATATTGCAAAAGTTTAAATTGATTTTTTCATATATATGGATTGATTATTATTTAAAATAATAGAATATATTTTAATATTTTAATAAGTAAAGAAATTAAATATACTTTTGATTTATATCCATATATTTAATTGAGCTTTCTATATTTGTAAAGTTTGTTTAAGTAATATCTTCTAAGTAAATGTTTATTTATGTAATATCTTATAAATAAATATTTATTTATGTAAAATATTCTGTAATATCTTACAAATAAAGGTTCATTTATAAAATGTCTACTCAAATAATAATATAGAGATTTGACATTAAACCCGAATTGACTCCAAAATGAAGTGTTAAAAGCAAAAGTGATAACAAAGTATTTTTAGCTCAATTAGAAAATTACCAAGACAAAGAGAGCTGGGCCACAACCTCTAATTAGTAAAAATGAAATTGGTTTTTATAATATAAACTACAGTCCATATAAAACATATCGAATAAGGTGATGGTCAATTCTAGGCGTCATAAACAAAGCTCTGATGGATATTCAGGCTGCCTCTCTGGTCTCCACAAAAGGAGCAAGCTTCAGCTTAAGATGCAAAATCTAGAAGAAAACATTCCAAAAGTAGCTAACACCACTTGTTGTTTTGTAGATGGGTCAAGGATCTCTAAAGAGCACATGACTGGAATTAGATCGATGCTTCTCAATTCTGATGGGATGCAAATCATCAAGGGATCTACCTCTATAGTCCCAGTTCCAAATTCACACGAATCTTGTTTCATTTTAATACTTGGTATTATCAAATAATTATAAGCATTGTAATAGACTCTAACTGTATTCATGGTTTACGTTGTAAGAAGGGATTAGGTTATGGGACTTAAGACTATATATAGGATGATAGTCGTAACACAGTATAAGTTTATGACTATGAAAAGCAAATGATGAAGCAGATAATCTTGTCACGTCTGCAAGAATTATATATACAAACTATGTTTGTCACTTGGTTTTTAATAGTGTTGTATAAACTATGTATAAGAACTATGTTGTTTCTTGGTTTTGATTAGTGTTGTATAAACTCTAAAATCTATATATCTATCCATACCACTCCAGCACTCCTAATAGTAGGGATTAGACCAGAGATTTTGTTAGTTTTTTTGTTAGTCAGGAGGCTAAATTAGTCATTTCTGGTTATCTAGTCAACAACGTGTGTAGACTGGAAAAAGAAACAAGTAGATATAAATAATTAAATATCAATATGACAGGTAAAATATAATCAGATATGAGTCAATACCTTTTTTGTTCCTTCTCATTTTAATACGTTCGAAATCTCAAAATCAAAGTCCAGTTGTATATTACTTAAAATCTTGTCCCCTACTCATTTTTATTAAATTAATTTAGCTTTAGCTGTATCCCAAATTCCAAGACTATTAGGAGTGCAGTAATTTTTTAAAATTTTTTCTAATTAAGACATTATTACAAATATTTTTTTCCAGAATTACACTTTTTCTTTTCTCGTTTTTCTCTCTCTCTCCTTTTTTCTCATTTTTACTATTTAAAAAAGAATTCAAAACGTAGTGTAATAATAATATCCGCTCCCTTTGATTTATTTCTTTTTTACATTATTTTTTCAACTATTTATTTCTCTTTCCATTTTCTTCTCAAAAACCCTAATTTCTCACAATCTATAAAGAAAAAAAATTCTCCCTAAACTTAACCCACCTGTAGAGAAGAAAAAAAAAAAACCCCTTTCTTTTTCCCCTGGTAATTATGGGTGTTTTAGGGGAAATTCTTCTGAAATTAAAGTTCCGCCATTGAAGCAGCTCTAATATTTTCTCTTCACTAAAGTTTACTCATTTTCACTTTGCAAGACTTCATCTTTCTCTTTTCCCCCTTTTATTTTTACTCTCTCTGAATCTTACGTCCTCTGGATCTTTATTCTCTCTCTCTCTTGTCTGTACTTTTAAGTGAAGCTTGAATCTGTCGTGATCAGCAAGATTCGGAGTGTTCTCCTTAATTGTCGGAATCTCTACTTACAGAGAATCTTCTAATGGAGGAGAGAGAAGGAACCCACAACAACAACAACACAAGCAGTTGTTTTGGTCTGAAACAACAACAACATGAAGCTGCTCTTCCTCCTCCTCCTGGTTACCACATGGACCCACCACGGTCTGAAAACCCTAATCCTTTTCCGGTGGGATTAACCACCACTACTACCACCACCACCACCACCGGCGCCGCCGCCGCATCTACTAAACCGCCTGAGAATGCTGCTGCTCCTCCTTTCAGCATAACAATGCAGGTGGAGAATTCGGCTTCTGAGCAGCTGAAGAAGAAGAGAGGGAGACCAAGAAAGTATAATCCAGATGGCACACTCGCCGTTACTCTCTCTCCGATGCCAATCTCCTCTTCCGTTCCGTTGGCGACGGATTTTGCTTCCCGGAAACGTGGGAGAGGCCGAGGAAGGGGAAGAGGTAGAGGACGAGGTCGAGGAGAGACCAGTCACAACAACAACAACAACAACAACAACAACAATTGGCTCAAGAATCCTCAAGTGTTCCAATTCGACAACAATCCTCCTGGTAAATGTCATTTATCTTTTACATTTTGGTCTCTGTAAGAATCAAGACATGTCTTTTGATGGATCTTATGCCTATATTGGATCTCTTTGTCTTTGGTTTGACTTTGCAAATAGAAAAAGTTGGAATAAGGACAAGTGTAATTGTCTTTTAAAGCTAGTGAATGTTTTGGTCTGGAATATGACATTCTGTTCAGTAAACTGTATTGTGTGAAAAGGGTCAATTCCAAAGGTATAATTGCACAGAAGAGAAATAAGAATGCAATTTAGTGAAACTAGTAGGATCCTTTAACGAGAGTGATAGAAGCACGATGATTAAGCTGCGTGTTGCATAATGATTTGACTTGGACTGTTTGCTGTTTTTGGTTTCAGCAATTTGCTTATTTGGGAAGTAACAAACTCAAGATTTCATCAAAAAACTGCTCTTTTTCTAAGTTTTATGTTGATTTTGTTACATTAATTGTAATTCCTGATTCATTTGATATTTAACTTTGCAGTTGTAGGAACTGCAGATGTTGCCACTGCAGGTTTTACGCCTCATGTGCTCACAGTAAACACCGGTGAGGTATGTCCTCTGAGAATTCTCTTTACTTGTAAATTTTTGTGAGGAAATTTGAATCACCGAGCTTATTGATCTAGATCAAGTTCCCAAGATTTTTTTAACTCTATTTGGCCTTATGGATTCCTTAAACAGGATGTGACGATGAAGATCATGACATTTTCTCAACAAGGCTCTCGTGCTATATGCATTCTTTCAGCTAATGGTCCCATTTCCAATGTTACCCTTCGTCAATCTATGACATCTGGTGGTACTCTCACTCATGAGGTCTACTCTCTCTCTCTCTCTCTTTCTCGCTCTTTGATTTCTTGCAAGTTTTTCTTTTTTTTTACTAAATTTAGTTAACAAACTTGTGGTCAGGGTCATTTTGAGATTCTTTCTTTGACGGGTTCATTTATACCAAGCGAGAGTGGAGGAACCAGAAGCAGAGCTGGAGGGATGAGTGTGTCTCTTGCAGGACCAGATGGTCGTGTCTTTGGTGGAGGACTCGCTGGTCTCTTCATAGCCGCTGGTCCTGTTCAGGTAATAATAACTTAGAACATGAGATGTTTGATCTTCTCTATTGGACTAGATATGTTTCTTGTTTTTAAGCATTGTTGTTTATGTGTTTCTCAGGTGATGGTAGGGACTTTTATAGCGGGTCAGGAGGAATCTCAGCAGCAGCAGATAAAGAAGCAAAGAAGGGAAAGACTCGGTGTCCCAACAACGACACAAACTTCTAATATCTCATTTGGTGGCTCAGCTGAAGAACCAAAGGCTAGATACGGTATCAACAAGCCTGTTGTGATTCAGGCACCACCTGTATCTGCACCACCTGTTTCCTTTTCGCATGAGCCAAGCCATGGTTACTACACAAGTAACACGGCTAACCATATCAAGGATCTCTTCTCTTCCCTCCCAGGAGAAGATGGGGAAGAAGATGAAGAGGATTTAGAAGGTGAAGATGATGAAGAATATGGAGGCCATAGCGAATCTGACACCGAGGTTCTAAGCTGATGATGATTGAGTGAGTGAATCCGAAACACCGATGGTTCTTGATCTTTGAGTTGCTGCTACCTTTCCTTTTTTTAGTGCCTTCAGATTCTTTAGAGTTTAATGTGTTTTCTTCAGATTTTAATTGTTTCCTTAAACAGTTAAACAGAGATCTCTCACTAAAAAAGGTTTAGGGTTTAGTAGAAGATGTAATCTTTTTAGGGTTCTTTTGACTTGTTTTCTTTCCATCCCCCAAGTGGTTGTTGTAAAAGTGCAATACTTATTGTGTTCAACTCCTTTAATCTACTCTTCAGTGACATCATTCTGAAACTTGCATTCTATCACTACTTGATTTATATAACAATGTGTAAGTTGAATTGACGCATACTCTCTACCATTATTATTATTATTATGTATATTTAAGGGTCTGATCGGTAGCATTAAATGCACGGTTGAAAAAGTGCTATCAGTAAGCAAGATCGGTTGCAAAAAGCGTTTGAAACTATGGTTGTACTCAGCGTTTGAAACGGGCGGTTGAAAGATGATTCGGGCGAATGAGTTAATATTCAGGTAGTTAAAACTGTAGAAAACATGGCATTTGGAGCAAACGAGCGGTTGTAATCAGAAACATTTTTTAATAATGAAATTTGTGGTTTGATATTAATTTTTAATAATAAATTAGTAAAATTATTTGTTTTTTCTTTGTAAGTATATGGGTATGTCAGTTTTTTTTGTGTCAATTCAATTCACTTGACAAAACAAAAAAATCAGAAAATAAATATATTTGTATATTTAAGCCAATCCACAAAAAGATCAGACATTGATTGTGCATATTTTTTTAATTGTCTTATAGATTATTAACTATAAATTATGAGAATAAGTATATGGACGATTTTATGAGATAATGGTTATGCATTTTAAATTACTAACACTTATCATATTTTAAAAAAAAAATCTAAAATTTGTTACTTTTAACTTCTTTCAAAATAATTGTACATAAAGAATAAAAAAACCAATTGTGCTTTTAAAATTTATCTAAAACTTTGTCATATAATAAATTTTAAACTATGTATTATTGTATCATTTTATAAATTATTATCTAAAAAATATTGTACTAATAATTTTATACATTTACACTATTCAACTACTGTAATATTATCAATCAAACTTAATTTTCAACCGCTTTCTGCTATAAAACCATATTTTCTAACATCTATCTCTAATGACCTCTTTTCTAACCACTTTTGCTACAACTGCTCACAATTTTCTAATTACCTTATTTAAATGAAATCACCAATCAAACCCTAATAAGATAATATTTACTTGATGTGTTATTTACGTTGTATAGTTTTTTTTTTTGTTGATTAACACTTGTATTACATTTCAACAAAAAAAATTTGTAAATATGTATGGTTCTAGAGCTTCATGAGGCCCAATCAAAAACACGGATTGTTAAAATTCATCCGTAGAAACTAGAAACTGATTTTGTCAAGTCTTCACTTATAGAATCTGTCACCCTCAAATATATAAATGCACATATTCTGACCATCTATTTTATTAAAACAGATGTTAAGTAGGCCAAAAAATTATATCTAAACATAAAATAAATATTTTTTATTGAGTAAAAAAAATATATTTAGAAAAATAATTATCTAAATTCAGTATTAGGAAATTCGATAAAACAAAAAAATAATTCTCATGCGGAAGTAG
>NW_006256829.1:13356368-13485605 GCF_000478725.1 Eutrema salsugineum
TTCTTCGCTCTTTCTCAAAACTCAACGGTGAATAGTGACACGCTTTTCGATTTCTCCAACATATTATGGCTCATTCAGAGACATTTTTTCGTATAACTGATCTTGAAATCTTTTCCCAATTCGATCTCATGGCTTCTTTTTCTCTTCTTCTTTGTTAGACCCAAATTATTATAAAGTCCAAAGGCTTTAAAATTTGGTCAAGTGTGAATAAAAATAAAACCTTTTAAAACAACTTAAAATGTGATAAAAAACATCATTTTGTCCCACATTGGAGGATTGAAATTTTTTTGAGTCATATAAATATAAACACACACATGACATAGTTCAAAATGTGTGAAAGAAAACCAAGGACCCCTCGGCGCCGCCGCCGCCGCCGAGCCGAGCTCGGGTCTTGGGTCTTGGGTCTTGGATCTTGGGTCCTTCGGCCCACAAAAGATGTTCTTTTTGGGCCACTTTTTGGTCAACATTTCTGGCCCAAATTGCTAAAGTTTTCGGTTTAAATTCTTAACAAAATCACGACATTAAATTGTAGTCAAACGTCTATCCCGAAAATCACGCCAAGATTAATGCCCAAATCGTATCATTAACGCAAAATTAATTACATTATTATCACGCTGATTAAATGCGACGCTCCTCTCTCCTTCGATATATATATGGACCTCTCCTCTTCCATTTCTCAATCGCTCTGCACAAAATCTTACAGAGAAAAATTGTTCACACTTTTCTTCAATCTCTCGCGTCTCTTTTCCTCTTTCAAGAGTAAGTGTCCAAGAGTATATCGTAGAATATTAGTTTGTCACATTCTATAATCGGGTGCTGCGATTATACGAATACTAGTGGTTGTATCCTGGGATTCATTATCTCATCTAACCGCCACACTGCGGGAGATATTTTGAATTAAGGAAAGTGATCATCTCGCCTCCACTTCTCGTTTTTCCTTAATCCGCTTTTATAAAATGTTTTTCTGTATCTCAAATCGTTTTCTTACATTGCAATATTTGTCTCCTCTAAATTTACTTCCTACAGTCTTAATTCAAAATAATCCGATCCTGCTTATCGCTTGAATCGGATCCTATATTGCTTTACAAACGATTTTCAGAAATGTTTTAAGGAAAAAACGATTTGATGGTTGTGCTCTCGAGAAATTATGCTTCATCGAGCTGGTGTTTGGATGAGCTGTTGGAGATTTAGAAGTGCAAGGAAGATATGGGGCAAATAGTGATGACGTTCTTCTACGGAGTAGAACCATATGATGTTCTGAAACAAACCGGAAAATTCGGGATCACCTTCAAGAAAACATGTAGTGGGAAAACAGAGGAAGAGGTGCAGAGGTGGAGCCAAGCTTTGGAAGATGTTGCCTACATACTCGGAGAACACTAGCTAAATTGGTTTGTTTTTTTTCTTCGTCGTTCAATTAATTTGTGACTTGATTCTTTCTTAATCCGAGTTGGGAAACTTATCTGTGGAATCTACAAATCATTTCACATGACTGTTTGATAAATAAACACAATGACTCTTTTTTTCTCTCTCTCAAGGACGATGAAGCGAACATGATAGTGAAGATTGCAAAAGATGTTTCAAACAAACTAAATACGTCACAATATAAGGATTTTGATGAGATGGTTGGACTTGACGCCCATTTGACAGAACTGGAGTCTTTGCTAGATTGAGATGACCATGAAGTTACCAAGGTTGGAATTATTGGTCCTTCAGAGATTGGTTTAACTATCCCTGATCGTCACGATATCGAGCAAGTACGTTACGAACTACAATTGTCTAATAGTAATAAGAGTTCCACGGTAATGGCCTTCCTCGTCATTATCAATTTGTCCCCGGAGATTGTATCAGTGGTTGCAGACCAGCTCTCTTCCATTGGCAAGCTTTACGTAAGAATCTCATTAGTAATGTCAATTATCTCTGTTTTCCTCTCCTTCGTTGACCTCGAATACAAAATCCAAGCCCATAAAGCTCGTTTCCGATACATGTGGAGGCCTATACCTTGGTTCTATTATCCATCATCACATGGTTACGATAGAATCTTTGGAAGTTTCGTAGATACGGTCTTATTGTTCTGTGTTGTTGGTCAGTTTTATGTCTCGGCCATCAATAATTGGTTTATCTTCGAAAGAGGATCGAAAGATGGTCCCATCAAAGGATCAGTGTGGCCTCTCATCTTTGCTTATGCTATGGTAGTTTCCAATTTCATGGAGAAGCATGCTATGGTAGTTTCCAAGTTCTTGGAGAAGCATGCTATGGTAGTTTCCAAGTTCATGGAGAAGCCTGCTATGGTGTTTATCATGGAGAAGCATGATATGGTAGTTTCCAGTTTCATGGAGAAGCAATATATGGTAGTTTCCATGTTCATGGAGAAGCTTTCTATGGTAGTTTCCAAGTTCATAAAGAAGCCGGAAATTTAGAAGGATGGTACTCTCAAAATATCTTACAGTCATGTCTTAGAAAAATGTATTGTTTGGTTTAAACTTTTGTACAAACCCATCTAATGTGAAGCGTTTGTACAAACCCATCTAATGTGAATGAATTAGCTTCCAAATTTACACGCTTTACTGATTCAATCAGCCGCTTGAAAGCCTCTCTCCCCCAAGGATATTTCTCAAATTTGGGCAAGTTAAAAACTATACGAGCAAATACAAACGGAAGCTCCTTTTATCATCCTCACCTATGATGAAAATTGCTAAAATAGACAGAGACGTAAAAACGAATTTTGTCTTCTCTTGGCCAAGAAGAAACATCTTCCAAAGCACCTTTCAACTCTTTCTTGCAAGGGCTCTTCCTGCGTAAATTCAACTTTTTTCCACAACTTTTTATGCGCTTTCGATTCCACATCATTCTCACTTTCAGGAAAAGATGTACAGTTCAAAGTCGTTATGTCTTCAAACTTTGACAAAGAGAACCGAGCAGGTGTGTTTCCAAACAAGCACCACATCTCATGCTTTTTTTGCATGCAAGTTGATTCACAAGAAGATGTTCGACGATCTTAGATGACCAAGTGAACTTATTTAGTTTGTATAATTACACCCAGCAAAGAATCACAGATGTAGCATGTAGGTCCACACTTCCAGAAACTCGGTTTTACTATGGTAATTGATGCTTTTTTTAGGTTTTGGCTCAGAACCACAACCGTAATGGAAATCCTAAACCCACATTTGTTTGAATCGACATTATGCAAAAACATGAAAAAAAATATGAAATTCATAACTCTGTATCAAGCCACCAACCAATATTGTCTACGCTTAGCCACACTTATCTGCCTTTTCTAATTATTACATACAGTATTTAACTCTAATGTTTAACTTTTAGTAAAGACGAAAACTGTTTCAAAGAAAATTTTAAATTTTTGCTTACGTGTGTTTTTAGGTTTCAAGCGATAAGAATTCTCATAGGAGATTATAAAGAGTGAAGACACTCTATAAGATCCAAAAAGTTTGATCAAATAATGCTGAACAATTAAACCCACATTCGAAGCCCATCCTTTTCGTCACAAGCAAATTAAACAAACATGACATGTTCTTTGCTAAAAAATAAACTGTTGTAGCTGGTGTTGGAACCCAATATTAATAAGCATTTGGACTAGTAATATTGAGTTTATGTGTGAATAAGAAATGAAGTTTAATAAGCAAATGTATCTTATAAATTCATTTGAGATTTGGGTTTGAACCTATGGAAATGAAATGTTCCTATTGGCTATAACTGGAAGTTTAGTGGAAGTATATTTATCTCACATTGCTCACCAAGAAGAGAAATCTCTTGTATATATATGGCTTTCTCACAAAGAGTCAACAGCATTGTGGAAGTAAAAAGGCATTATGCAAAAACACCTACGGGCGCCGCCGCCGCCGTCGCCGGTGCCGGTGCCGGTGCCGGTGCCGGGCTCGTGCTCGTTGCATTTTTTAGTTAGCTCTTAGGCTCTGGGGCTCTATATAGCTGGGCATGGGTCGTGGACTTCTTAGTTCCTGCGAAATAATTTTTTGCATATTGAGGATAAATAAAAGATTGCGTCCAGATAATAACGGAAGATTTCCGAATCCTTTTACTTGCGGCAAAAGGAGAATATCTCGCGAATATTCTTTTTCGCCAAATCTTATTCCTTGCGGATCAAGTTGAACCTTCCAGTATAAATAGGCGCCCTCTTCTCTCATTCTAAATCATCAAATAATCGAATTCTCGAATACACCAAACACACAGCAAATAATTCTTTCCAGCAAATCCCTCTCGTCTTAATATCGTAAATGTCTCGAGAGCTATAGTGTAGTATTATTTCAGTTCGCAGATTCTATTATGGGTGTTGCATAATAGTCTCATCACGGTTGTATCCTGGTATTAAAAAATCACAACAAACCGTCACACATTACAAGCGATTTATTGAGTTAAGGAAAGAGATCATATCTCGACTCCGTGTTTTTCGTCTGTTTTCAATCAGTTTTCAAACTCTCATTTTAATCTCTTACCTTAATATATCGTTTATAATATTGCTATATTTTATTTGTGATTTCAATCGGATTTTCGCAGTCAAAGAGCTGGATGGTGAATGCCAAATTTAGACAAAAGAAGAAACCGAGGGAACCTTGGTGAAACTTTCTGTTTCTTTCAGCCCAGATGGAGTTAATACAAATTTGCCAACGATTTGCCTGAATTAGCAATGTTGAGAAGGCCCGTGAGTTTCCTCCAAAGAACAGCTGAGAAGGAACCGAGATTCGATTTCAAAGAAAAGCCAGGCGAATTTGAGGACAAGCCAGACGAATCTGTTGTAAAGGATTTCGGCAACACAAAGACGTGATAGGGAAACTGGATAATACCATGAATGAAACAAAACAAAAAGACATCAGCGACAAAACTGCGTTAAACATTATATTTAATTTAGGGTTTAAATTATAGATATTTCCTTTTTCGAAAAAATATTATTCGATTTCTGTTAATAATTTTTAAACGAATTTAAAATTAAAGAACAATTAATTTGAAATTAAATAATAATTAATGATAATGATAAGGGTAATTTATGAGTTACAATCATTTTAAACTGATTAGTAGATTATGTGGATAATAAAATATATCATGGGTTATTATAGCTATTTGAAGAACAAAATAATTTATTATAGGTAATTTTCTCTTTAAACTTTCAAGAATAAAGAAAAGTGTTTTTTTCAAGGATGGATTACATATCAATTTACAGTGCTCTTAATATATATGAAACAACCCGAAGGTTTCGAGGTTAAGGGTCAATAACACAAAGTATGTAGACTCGTAAAATCATTGTATGGACTGAAACAAGCTCCAAAACAATGGTACGAAAAGTTTGACAATGTGATGATGTCAAATGGTTTCAGCATTAACGAATGTGATAAATGCATCTACTATAAATGTACTCCAAACGGATACATCTTACTATGTCTGTATGTGGATGACATGTTGATTATTGGCAGTAACAAAGATATCATTCAACAAACCAAGAACATGCTCAATGAAAAATTTGACATGAAAGACATGGGACTTGCAGATGTCATTCTTGGGATTAAGATCATTCGGACTTCAGATGGAATTACTCTGTCTCAAGATCACTATGCTGAAATGATCCTAGAGAGGTTTAAGACCTACTCGAATGGAACCGCAAAAACTCTAATGGATATGCAAGCTCACCTAACCAAAAACACAGGTGAACCAGTATCACAGGTGGAGTATGCCCGGGTAATTGGAAGTCTGATGTACTTGACCAATTGTACAAGACCCGATCTAGCGCATGCGGTAAACGTGTTAAGTCGCTACACAAGTAATCCAGGTCATACTCATTGGAAATCAATAATTAGAGTGTTAAATTATTTGCGATACACTAAGAGTTATGGGCTGCACTTACATAACTAACCAGCAGTGTTAGAAGGGTACAATGATGCCAATTGGATTTCAGATTCTAGAAATTCCAAATCC
Source organism: Eutrema salsugineum (assembly GCF_000478725.1). Lineage (NCBI taxonomy): Eukaryota > Viridiplantae > Streptophyta > Magnoliopsida > Brassicales > Brassicaceae > Eutrema > Eutrema salsugineum. The sequence goes on from NW_006256829.1 coordinate 13,362,306, forward strand.
ACAAGTGGATATGTCTTTACACTCGCTAGAGCAGCAGTATCCTGGAAATCTTCCAAACAGACATTCTTGGCCTGATCAACCATGTAGTCAGAGTTCATAGCTTTAGACAAAGCAGTAGAAGAAGCAGAGTGGCTTCAGAACTTCTTTGAAAATATCCCAATGTGGGAAAAACCAGTGCCAGCATTACGTGTACACTGTGATAGCCAGTCGGCTATTTCTCGGGCACTGAATAATTTGTATAATGGCAAGTCTCGTCACATACGAAGACGACATAAGACCATTAGGCATCTGATCTCAAGTGGTGTACTCACAGTTGATTACATCAAGTCAGCGGAAAATTTAGCGGATCCGTTTACCAAAAACTTGCCGCGAGATCAAATCATTAAATCATCTAAGGGAATGGACTTATTGCCTATCACGAAAAAGGATGTTTGATGGAAACCCCACCTACGCGATTGGAGATCCCAAGAGGTTGGTTCAAAGGGACAACTAAATCAAGCAGAATCTGAGAAAAGCACTGTGAAATGCTCAATTTCCATGATGATAAACAGTGCTTCCTGTAATTATGTAAGGTTAAGCTTTATGGCTTTTAATGAGATAAGACCACAGCCTTCACATACATGTATATAGAGTATAACATGATACTTTCTGTGTATATGACAGGAACTTGGCAATCACCAAGTGAATGTGAAATGAGGTCATTTCTAGGAGAACGAAGACAAGGCTGTACTCTCCAAGTTCACTCATGATAAATCAGGCACGTTCAAGGCCACAATGAACACAATAGAGAACTGAATGCTACGAGAAGACGAAGCTGGGTTGTATCTGTTGATTTGGTTTACACCAAAATCCGGGCGGTTCAAGACATCATGTTCACTTCCTGGAGAGTAAATCCGACAGATATTAACAATGAGTGGTTCAAGGCTGAAAAACGCTACTTCCTCAGACACAGTTAGTTTTCGTTTATACTCTCGAAAGGTCCGTCTGTCGAGTCTGTAGTCTAGTTTGAGTCTAGTCTGCATAGTTTATCGAGTCTGCATATGTATAGAGTCATTTCTATTCATGTGGGGGATTGTTGGAACCCAATATTAATAAGCATTTGGACTTGTAATATTGAGTTTGTGTGTGAATAAGAAATGAAGTTTAATAAGAAAATGTGCCTTATAAATTCATTTGAGATTTGGGTTTGAGCCTATGGAAATGAAATGTTTCTATTGGCTATAACTAAAAGTGGAAGTTTAGTGGAAGTGTATTTGTCCCACATTGCTCACCAAGGAGAGAAATCTCTTGTATATATATGGCCTTCTCACAATAAGGGTCAACAGCATTGTGGAAGCAAAAAGACATTATGCAAAAACACCTACGTGCGCTGCTGCCGCCGTCGCCGTCTGATGTCGTGTCAACTGCGTGAGGGATCAAGTTTTACCCTTAACAAAACAAATGAAAGCCGCAAGTGCACAGCTAATCAGTTGTAGTATTAGGGATCGAATCCATAGAGATTTGTGTGCCTGGTATTCTTCTACGGTTTTTAACTTTATGTCTAGACTAGATTAGTTTTAAAGGTTGGTTGTTTGTCACGAATTTAAACTAAAACTTAAAGAAAGCAAATAAATCTATCCTAGAAAGCAAGTAGAAAAATCGAATGGAAAGCAAGTAAAGCAAGTAAATATCGAACGAAGGCAATTGAAATGCAGATCTAAATAAGCAAATAAAAATCGATTGGTTTGTAAACTATGGCTAAAAACGCTGAGCTTTTGGGAACTCTAAGGGATCATAATCGGCTTTAACACTAGGGTAAATAGATTGGGATTGACGGATATCGATATATAGGGTTCTAGAGCTAGAGTACGGCGGTATGACTACGTCACTGTCGTGATCATAACCAACTGTTTCTCGCAACCCTGACCAGTAGGTTTCCACTCTGGCCCTGGAAGGGAGAGAACGCAAGAGCTGCACAAGACTCGTCAATACTCACGATCTCGCCGCAGGTAGGTTTCCACTCCTACGGAAAAATCGCCTGTTTCATTCTAGGGCTGATACTTAATGAAAACTTTCGCAACATTAATATCTAGATCAAATACTAGGTGATCAATCAAGCATACATGCAATAAGAACAAGAATAAACAGAGAACAGGTCGAAATCCCAGATCTATAAACCTAGATGTCTTAATCGATTATGAGAGCCCCTTTCGGGAACCCTAAGCCCAACTCGGGATCTTCTCAGACATGGCTGAGGTCGACATCATCATTGGTTTTAATAAAAGTAATTAAAAAACAGTAAAGAAAAGAGATGAAGAAAGCTTCTTTATTGAAGAACTCGGACTTGAATAATCTTCTACAAAAATTGCATAAAAACGGCTGAAGGAAAAGGGTTTTTGTAAAGTATCCAGGGTTCTCCCTAAAAACGACCTAAATGACAAGTATTTATAGTCTTCAATACTCCATGGTCTCTAGGGTTCCGGAATTGAGGCTGAGAATGACTTTGGGTTTCAGAAATATGGGCTTTAATTCGGAGCTTGATGGCCGCAGTCGGGAGTGACGTGACCGCGGAGATTTGGTGGTTGGCCGCGGTCGGGAGGCTTCTGACCGCGGGAAACAAGCTGTTGGCCGCGGTCGCGTGACTTGCTGGCCGTCTTCGAGTGGCTCAGGGGCAAATGGAATATCTTGAGATCCAACCGTTGGAATGTCTCCAAACCAAGTGCATTTGAAAGCTGGTTGATTCTTCTATACGTTGTCCAATTTTGAGGGTGATCAGACGGTGAGAAGGTCTTCGTCTCTCCATAAGAGTTCTGACGGTCTGCATTTATCCAAAGAGTCTTTTTGTTCCAATTTGTGCCTCTTTATCCCAAATTACCTGAAAAATCTTTTTAAAATTTGGAAACATAGAAATCCTTTTAAAACCTTTGAAAATGGAGTAAAAACACCTGTAAAAGATATTAAAGTGATCCATAAAAATGGTCAAAATCCGGTGTTATCAACTCCCCCAGACTTAGTCTTTTGTTTGTCCTCAAACAAAACAAAGGCTAAATCTCGGTGAGAGGTTTGAAAACGCAGGAACTAAACAAAATCTCAGAGACCAAACTTCTAGAAACAATATCAATCAGTATGCATCAATCGGGAATAGCATAGAAAATTCTCACTAGCAATACAGGCATAACTAGTCCGTTAATCCGTCATGCTGAAATCTATGCACTAAGATCTAACTTCCAGTAAACTAGCTCTTAACATTCATTAAAAATCTCGGTGGTTCTCATCAAAGAAAGTCTAGGCAAGGCAATCTAGGCTAGGTGTCAAAAAGGATTATTCTAGGGATTAGGATTAAAGTGTTTAACCTGAAGATCTGGAGGATGCAGGATATTATACAAAACCGCAAGAGAGAGTGAAGCTATTGGTATCCACAGTTTTCAGTCACTTTCTTCTTGCCATAGATTCCTGGTCTTCTTCCTCAGGTTCTCTCCTAACTCCCCCAAACTTAGATTTTTGTAAATCTTTCAAAACCATAGCTCCTTAAACGAATAGTGGTTGCTTGTTGCTCCACAAATTTCGTCAATCTAAGACTCATTAGGCTTTTTGTTTCCCTCTCTCTTTTCTTTCATTTTTTTTTTTTTTTGAAGAGAGGGAACACCTTTAGATGATATAGAGTCTTAGAGAGCACGAAATTACCAGTTAATATCTGTCTTGTAAAGCTTTATGAGGTTTCTGATACTCTTCCTTCCCAATTCCATTCAGTCTCCTTTGTGAGTGACTGAAAACTGCGTCGCTCCTCTTCTCTCCGACGTTTTTGCACATATCTGCTGATATAAACTAAAGAGAGAATGCATGAGGATTGAAAACAAGTGTTTTGGGTTTAGGGTATGGTACCAGATAAGGATAAACTGGTCATCTAGGACGACAAAGAGTGGTAAAAGTGAGGGTAAAAGACGTCCTAGATGTGTATGTCGATGTCTGCCTAAAATCAGTGATGAGAAAATTAGATGTCAATATTAAGGTCAAATAAAATGAGCTAGTATATCCTGTCAGAAAGAATCTCCATGAATAGAAGTCCTCTGGTGGGAGTTCGTAGTGCAAGTACTCTAGCTACCGCCTAGTCTAGTGCTAACCACAAATGAGCTATCATGCATAGTGTAGAAGTGTGCAGGTCTAAATCATCATAGTTTTGCGTCAAACATTCCTGAAAAATACTTAATGTCAAATATGTTACATATTAAAATTTAAAAAGTGCTTGAAATTTAAAAGCAAAGGCAGAAAATGATTAGTACAGATAGACATCCTCCCCCAGACTTAAATCACATTGTCCCCAGTATGAAAAAGTTGGTGAGAAGATGGTGAATAAAAGCGAAATAAAATAATAGAAAAGAAAATGATGATAGAACCGTGATGGTAGTGAAGTGCTGATCGATCACTCATCCTCCGATGTGTCGTCTGCGAACTGGTGCTGCTCCTGTAGGAAGGTGACCACGCGCTCAAAGCGTCCCTGTCTCTCAACTCTGCGCTCCATATCAGAATGTGTGCGCGATGATGTAGATGATGAGGTGTGGCCGGTCGAAACAGATGGCTGAAAGTGAGCACGGGCCGCAGCTGCATCACGCCTCGCCTTGGCCACTATGTATTGGCCAATGGTGAATGGTAGTCGAGGTACAGATGGCAGAAAATCATCGGATTCCGGAGTCCATCGCGGACGTCCTCCGTTACAAAATCTCGGGACAGATGGTGAAGGCAAACTGACTCGGTGCTCCTCAGTGCCAGTGCAATACTTGTAACCAAACCTGTCTGGATCGAAAGCGGCACGAGAGATAGTGTGATCGCGAGAGAGATAAAGTAGGTCATACCAGACATCGGGAAGTGGATCATCAGATGAGAAATCGAATCCTACAGCCTGTAGTATCGCTGTAATAGCACTCCCGTAAGCTGGAGTAGCGTCCTCGCAACCATGTAAATCATGCTTCACCTTGACCATGTTCTGTGCTATGATCCAGGCAAAGCAAGAAAGTCGTGGGTCGTCCATAAATGGAATCTGAAGTGTAATGAGCTCAGTCTTCAAAACGCATCCCATGTTGGCTCTAGAGAAAATCGTGTGTGCTAAGAGTTTGTGCACAACTCTCACTGCTGGATGAGTAAGAAGGGCTGACTTGGATCTCCCGCTATCATAGACTCCATGACCCATCTCTCTCCACAAGTTAAGATCGGGTTCATCTTCAAGGTAAATGCCATCTGTGTATGGAAGCTTAAGAGCTTCGCAAAGCTCAGAAATGGTGAGCGAGTAAGGGTGTCCACGGATAGAGAATGACAGGATGCCATCTGATGCTCTGGGGTTCCTCCTCTTCGTGTGGTGGAGTGTAATAGTTGCTAAAAACTCGCGGACTAGCTCAGGATAAGTCGGAAGGTTCAGCTCCATGTAAGGTCTCAGCTTAAGTGCATCGATGTACCAGATCATATCCTCTCTGATTCCAAGCATCTCGAGTGTATGATAATCAATGCAAGGCGTGGGTTTGATGTTCAGATTCTTGAAACGTCTTGCATAGTCCACTCTTGGATTTGTCTCCCGTTCAATGTATCGAATCTGTGGTGGCTCGGGAGCTGCTCGTGTTTCTCTTGAGTGCTGGAGCAATCTCATCACATAATTTCTTCTTCTCGGTCTGGCTTGGTTCAGCATGTACTCTCCTAGAGTAGCATCATCGGGAATGTCCTCAGAGCTGTCACCAGTGCGACGGCTTCTTCGGGATCTGGTTTGTTCCATTTTTCTGCAAAACGAAATGATTCTTGGAAAAAGAGTGAATATGGATGTTGATTTTAACACATTAAGATCAGTTATACTAACATTAGTATAAAGAGATTAGTTAAAACCATGAGCAAGCAGAATTGACATTAAATCAAAGAAATCAAGTAGTTCATGACTAGATTCGGATTTTTGATGTTCTTAACATAGAAATCTTCTAAAAATCGGTTTTTATGAGCAATTTCCATGTAAAATCTAAAGATTACCCAATACTAATCATTAATCACACAAGACTTAATCAGATTCATCAATTTTGATGTTCTAAATTTGATTTTTATAAAGCATGTAGAATCCAAATTTCAAAAATCTCAATTCCTCTTAAGCTAGGTGTTAAAAACGATTTTTAGATAACCTAAAAGGATAATATATTGTTCTTAAGCTATTTCCACCATCAATAAACAGAGATTTGGGCTTTTTAAGAAAACCCTAAGTTCTGAAATCAATTAAAAATGGCGAGTTTGAGGTTCATACCTTGCTGGAAAGAGAGATTTGATGGCAGAATTGAAATCAGCTTTGAAAAAGAGTGAGGTTTGAGCTAAGAACCTCTTAAAAAGCTTAAGAATTGAAAAGTGTGTTCTATCTCCTAAATCTCCAAGTCTTTTGGAAGAGAAGAGAAAAAGGAGTTTTGATCCAAAAAGTATGTTTCTTTTCTTTAAAAAGCGTTTTTGTGGGAAAAACGGAAAATTTACGGGAAATTTTTAAGTTTACGGGAACTTACCTTTCTTGTCTTGCAAATAAGAAAAGTTTAAAACTTACGGAGAATCTTAACATGCTTTACCGGGAATGCTTCGGGAATCACCGGGAATCACCGAGATTCACCGGGAAACACCAGGGAACACCGGGAAACACCAGGTAACACCGGGAAACACCAGGTAACACCGGGAAACACTAGGTAACACCGGGAAACACCAGGTAACACCGGGAAACACCAGGTAACACCGGGAAACGCCAGGTAACACCGGGAAACTTCGAAAAGCGGCGGAAATCCGCGTCGTCACCTCAACGACCAACGGCCGCGGTCAGGAGACGCGCGACCGCGGCGATTGAGGGCTCGGCCGCGGTCACGTTCACATTCACGGTGCCGCGGTCGATGCTTCCTGGGCCGCGGGTCGGTTGGTCGCGACCGCGGCTCTTCCTCCTGCGGCCTTCGTCCAACTTTTAGGTCTTTGCTGGGCCGAGCAGCTAAAAACCTATCATTTTCTTCTTGGTTTTTCTAATTTTCTGATTTTTTTGTGTTTTTGTTTTATAAAATACCTGAAACTTAAAAGAAAAAGAAAAACATAGATTGTAAAAAAAAAAAGGAAAAGAAAACTAAAAGAAAGAGTACCTAAATGGGTTGCCTCCCATTAAGCGCTTTTGTTTTAAGTCGTTTAGCTCGACGTAGGCAAGAAGAATCAGACTGATTTGAATGGCACTCCACTTGATGTGCCCTTATCACTTCCGGTAGCTGGAGGTTTTACTTCTTCTCCTTGAGGAGCCGTCTTCTTCCCTTTATTCTTCTTCCGGACTTTAACATTGTTTAAAACCCTTTTTGTGTTTTCGATCAGCTCCTGGATTTGGTCCTCACTAGTTTCTGTTGCATCTGGTGGAATGATGATCTTGATCTTCGCAAAAGCTTTCGGCTTCTCTTTTTCTCTCTCCTTGGGCCTGTTTCCTTTGCTTGGAAAATCGGCTAGGATAGTCGGGTAGTACCTTCTGCGATCCACATTGAGGAAAACAGCATGCCGATTTGCGTGATCGATTACTGCTCCTACGGTAACTAGGAATGGTCTCCCGAAAATGAGTGGCGTCTCCTTATCTTTATCCATCTCCAGGACTTGGAAATCAGCTGGAACAATCTTATCTCCCACTAGAACTTGTAGATCACGAATCGCTCCTTCAGTATCTTTTTGAGATGAATCTCCAAAGATAATCTTAACCGTCGATGTCCTTAAGGTTTTTATGCCCAATTTCTCGGAAAATGTCTTTGGCATGATGTTGACATTGACTCCGGAATCGCACAAGCAGTCTGTAAACTTGATTCCTGAAATGAAACATTGGAAAACAAAACGTCCCAGATCATCGGCTTTTGTAAGCCTTTGAAACGGTGATCGTTCAGATACCTTAAATGGTGGCTGCTTTGCATCGACATCTTTGTATAGTGGTACAAAGATTGGGGTTTCTTCTTTCTTTCCATCGGTTCTGGCCTCTTCTTCGGGCAATGTGGTTATGGCGTTGCAAAACTTCTTAGGGTTATCTTCAACTCTTCCTGGGAGAACTCCACTTTGCCTCTTCATAGAGTCGACTGTTTGGGCAACTTGCACGTCCAGTTTTTTGATGTGCGAAGATAAAGATTCGAACTTACCGTTCAGATCATTGTACATGCAGTCGACTTTCACGTTCACGTCTTTAGATGTTTTTTCGTTCGTCATAACGAGCTGCTGGATGGACTGTTCAAGTCTACCGATTTGTGAAGCTAGCTGGTTCGTCGTGACTCCCTGCTGTTGTACAAATTGATTGTTAAAACTCGTACCTTGGTAGTTATATGGCTGTCGCGGTTGATATGGTACTATTCCTCCGAAGTTTCCACCTTGAAACTTGTTTTGGAAGGATTTTTGCTGAGGTGGGTAGTACTGATCTTGAGGATTCTCCACATTTGGATTGCGGTAAGAGAGATTGTTGTAATTTGCATTCCGGAAGTTGTTGTTGAAACCATTGTTGGAGCGATTTTGATATGGCATCAGTGCTCCTACATAGTTCACATCTTCTTCTTGAAAGGCCTGATTAATGTGATCAATATCACTAGGTCCTTCATCTTCTGCGCCATTGTTGGTCTCACAAGCATGGATTGGGCGATTGTTGCTCTTCAGAAGTTGGCTCATCATGTTCTTCAACTCGGTTATCTCCTTGTTGTCTGTACCGGTTTGCTTCATCGATCGATCGTATTCAGGACAATCATTGCTATTGGCTTGAGCCAAATTTTCGATGAGGGCCCTTCCGTGGGCTATCGTCTTTTGTCCAAAATCTCCATTGCTAGCTGTATCAAGTGAAAGTTTGTATTTTGGTTGCAAACCTCGGTAAAATGTGCTCAGCAGGCTTGATCCATGAAATCCATGGTGAGGGCAATCACGTTCATACTCCTTAAAACGTTCCCAGGCTTCATAGAAAGATTCAGTTGGCCCTTGTTGAAAGTTTGAGACCTTTGTTCTCAACTGATTCGACCTTGACTTAGTATAGAAGTGGTTCAAGAAAGCAGTTTTACATTCTTCCCAATTAGTAATCGATCCTGCAGGCAAAGATTTCAACCAACGGTGAGCTTTATCTGCTAATGAAAAAGGGAACAACTTACACTTTAAATAGTCTGGTGGAACTTGGTTTGTTCTCATCATGCTGCAGATTTCTTCAAAGAGCTCGATATGGTCCATTGGGTGTTCAGAAGGAACTCCATGGAATTGGTTTTGTTTCACCAATGAGATGATTTGAGGCTTGACTTCAAACTCATTCCGGTTCGGAAATGGAACTTGAATTGCAGATCAGTTCTGAAAATTTTGAGTAGGTGCATCAAAATCAGCTATGCGATGGTTCCGGTTCCGGGCTTGTCTTCGGTGTTGATTTGCTTGCTGAACAGGGCGGTTAACGCGCCCATTCGGCTGCATCCCTTGTTGGTCACCATCGTCTGCATTGATGGGTGCTTCAAGGTCTTCACTTTCTTCTCTCTCGCGGGTCTGGTGGTTTCTTGGAGGAACCTCGTCCTCCTCTCCATCTTGTCGAGCATGATCACCTCCTCTGTGATCATTCTCTTCATTTTCTCCATGTTCGGACCCGTCTTGGTCCATATTTAAAGCTCGGTTAATAGGATCTCCAGGCTGGTCATCGTTCGCCATTCCTTGTGTTCGTATAAGTCTTCGAAGTTCTCTTTCGTGTCTGTCTATCTCGTCTAGAATTGGAATGTTTTCTACAGGTCTGCGCCTGGTATTCATGCAATTCAGGGAAAAACAAAAGAAGGGAAAGATAATTCAGCAAAACTTTAAGAAAGAACTAGAGATCAGGTGTCTAGAACAGAAGTTAAAACAAGAAAAATAACAAAAGGCAGCGAAACAAATCCCCAGCAATGACGCCAAAAACTTGATGTCGTGTCAACTGCGTGAGAGAACAAGTTTTACCCTTAACAAAACAAATGAAAGCCGCAAGTGCACAGTTAATCAGTTGTAGTATTTAGGGATCGAATCCACAGAGATTTGTGTGCCTGGTATTCTTCTACGGTTTTTAACTTTATGTCTAGACTAGATTAGTTTTAAAGGTTGGTTGTTTGTCACGAATTTAAACTAAAACTTAAAGAAATCAAATAAATCTATCCTAGAAAGCAAGTAGAAAAATCGAATGGAAAGCAAGTAAAGCAAGTAAATATCGAACTAAGGCAATTGAAATGCAGATCTAAATAAGCAAATAAAAATCGATTGGTTTGTAAACTATGGCTAAAAACGCTGAGCTTTTGGGAACTCTAAGGGATTATAATCGGTTTTAACACTAGGGTAAATAGATTGGGATTGATGGATATCGATATATAGGGTTCTAGAGCTAGAGTACGGCGGTATGACTACGTCACTGTCGTGATCATAACCAACTGTTTCTCGCAATCCTGACCAGTAGGCTTCTACTCTGGCCCTGGAAGGGAGAGAACGCAAGAGCTGCACAAGACTCGTCAATACTCACGATCTCGCCGCAGGTAGGTTTTCACTCCTACTGAAAAATCGCCTGTTTCATTCTAGGGCTGATACTTAATGAAAACTTTCGCAACACTAACTATCTAGATCAGATACTAGGTGATCAATCAAGCATACATGCAATACAAACAAGAATAAACAGAGAACAGGTCGAAATCCCAGATCTATAAACCTAGATGTCTTAATCGATTATGAGAGCCCCTTTCGGGAACCCTAAACCCAACTCGGGATCAACTCAGACATGGCTGAGGTCGACATCATCATTGGTTTTATTAAAAGTAATGAAAAACAGTAAAGAAAAGAGATGAAGAAAGCTTCTCTATTGAAGAACTCGGACTTGAATAATCTTCTACAAAAATTGCATAAAAACGGCTGAAGGAAAAGGGTTTTTGTAAAGTATCCAGGGTTCTCCCTAAAAATGACCTAAATGACAAGTATTTATAGTCTTCAATACTCCATGGTCTCTAGGGTTCCGGAATTGAGGCTGAGAATGACTTTGGGCTTCAGAAATATGAGCTTTAATTCGGAGCTTGATGGCCGTGGTCGGGAGTGATGTGACCGCGGGGATTTGGTGGTTGGCCGCGGTCGGGAGGCTTCTGACCGCGGGAAACAGGCTGTTGGCCGCGGTCGCGTGACTTGATGGCTGTCTTCGAGTGGCTCTGGGGCAAATGAAATATCTTGAGATCCAACCGTTGGAATGTCTCCAAACCAAGTGGATTTCAAAGCTGGTTGATTCTTCTATAAGTTTTCCAATTTTGAGGGTGATCAGATGGTGAGAAAGTATTCGTCTCTCCATGAGAGTTCTGACGGTCTCCATTTATCTAAAAGAATCTTTTTGTTCCAATTTGTGCATATTTATCCCAAAATTACCTGAAAAGTCTTTTAAAATCCGGAAACATAGAAATCCTTTGAAAACCTTTGAAAATGGAGTAAAAACACCTGTAAAAGATATTAAAGTGATCCATAAAAATGGTCAAAATCCGGTGTTATCACCGTCGCCGTCGCCGGTGCTGGGCTCGGGCTCGTTGCATTTTTTAGTTGGCTCTTAGGGCTCTTGGGCTCTTGGGCTCTATATAGCTGGGCGGGGGTCGTGGGCTTCTTAGTTCCTGCGAAATATTTTTTTTTGCATATTGAAAGGATAAATCTTAGGAAATAAAAGATTGCGTCCAGATAATAACGGAATATTTCCGAATCCTTTTACTTGCGAGAAAAGGAGAATATCTCGCGAATATTCTTTTTCGCCAAAGCTTTTTCCTTGCGGATCAAGTTGAACCTTCCAGTATAAATAGGCGCCCTCTTCTCTCATTCTAAATCATCGAATAATCAAATTCTCGAATACACCAAACATACAGCAAATAATTCTTTCCAGCAAATCCCTCTCGTCTTAATATCTTAAGTGTCTCGAGAGTTATAGCGTAGTATTATTTCAGTTCGCAGATTCTATTATGGGTGTTGCATAATAGTCTCATCACGGTTGTATCCTGGGATTCAAAAATCGCAACAAACCGTCACACATTACGGGCGATTTATTGAGTTAAGGAAAGAGATCATATCTCGACTCCGTGTTTTTCGTCTGTTTTCAATTGGTTTTCAAACTCTCGTTTTAATATCTTACCTTAACATATCGTTTATAATATTGCTATTTTCTATTCGTTATTTCAATCGAATTTCACATTCATACAGCTGGTTGGTGAATGCCAAATTTAGACAAAAGAAGAAACAGAGGGAACCTTGGTAAAACTTTCTGTTTCTTTCAGCCCAGATAGAGTTAATACAGATTTGCCAACGATTTGCCTGAATTAGCAATGTTGAGAAGGTCCGTGAGTTTCCTCTAAAGAACAGCTGAGACGGAACCGAGATTCGATTTCAAAGAAAAGCCAGGCGAATTTGAGGACAAGCCAGACGAATCTGTTGTAAAGGATTTCGGCAACACAAAGACGTGATAGGGGAATTGGATAATACCATGAATGAAACAAAACAAAAAGACGTCAGCGACAAAACTGTGTCAAACATTATATTTAATTTAGGGTTTAAATTATAGATATTTTCTTTTTCGAAAAAATATTATTCGATTTCTGTTAATAGTTTTTAAACAAATGTAAATTAAAGAACAATTAGTTGAAATTAAATAATAATTAATGATAATGATAAGGGTAATTTATGAGTTACAATCATTTTAAACTGAGTAGTAGATTATGAGGATTATGTGGATAATAAAATATATCATGGGTTATTCTAGCTATTTGAAGAACAAAATAATTTATTTTAGGTAATTTTCTCTTTAAACTTTCAAGAATAAAGAAAAGTGTTTTTCAAGGATGGATTACATATTAATTTACAGTACTCTTAATATATAAGCATGTACTTTCTATTCATGTTATATGATGTTTCTTCCAAGAAAATTGTTGAATGGATAGTTTTTAAGTTTTAAATTAGAAGAATATGATGTTTTGAAAATCTTGGAAGGATAGGGGTGTTTTTACTGTTTGTCTTCCCACAAAGGTCCTAAGGCAATTTTTATTTTCAAAATTGCCATTATCGAAGTAAAAAAACTAAAAATTTCAGATTAAATCCGATTTAGTAAACCGATTACACAAAATTATAAACCGAAGTCCAATATCATAAACCGAAGTATAACCAAATGTATAATTTATCGACATCCAACATTTAAATTAAAAATTAAATTTGGGATCCACATCTCGACGTAGTCCATCTAGCATCTCCGGCAATTTGGGATCCACATCTTGACCGTTGTAATGGTGCGGAAAGTAAAAAAAATCGTTAAGGCGCAACAACACCGTGCCTCCGGTGTCGAAGCGAGTGTTCCGGAGTAACTCGAAGTCAGCTCCGACGGACCACTCGCCCATACCGCCCATATCACCGCGATGGAGTGACCACCGGGTTGAACATCCCATTCACGCGAGTCGTCAAAATCCACGCCGGCGGTGTAGATCCAAAGTATAATTCGCTCCTCTTCTTCTAGAATGGCCTGCACAGAATTCTAAAAGTAAGTTACATTTATGAACTTCGACCTTGTCTGAACTGTACTGGCGGGTTGTAACTGAAATTAAGATTGAAACGGGGCGCATGATTGGCCTGATTTATGTATTAGCGGTTATGAACTCTAGTACTTATGTCTATATATTGAATTCAAACGGTTGGATTACTCTTATATCATCTAGAAACAGTTACAGAAGTTTATATAGGAATCCATTCGAATAGGGTAGTTTTTCCAGATCTTTGTTAACTCCTTCGAACTCCTTTCCCTCAAACTTTTCCCCTGGGTTTGCATTTAACTGTTTATCCAGAATATTATATCTTTCCTGCATTTCGGAATTGTTTTTTGGTTCAAATACAGGAATGGAAGACGGAGAACCTTTGAATACAGGCATGGAAGATGGGGAATCGTCAAACAATATTTCGGAAAAACTACCAAAAAGGGTCCTCGGCGATGGTTGCTACCCCGTTGGTGCTCGGTTGAACATATATTCAAAGGCCAGTGTCATTGGCCTCCTTGTGGAGGCGTTAAAGGGTACTGAAGATCTTGAGAAGCTACTTCATTCCCAGTTTGGGAAGTTATTCCATCTACCTGTTGCAAGATGTTGCAACAGTGCCAAACAAGTCCATGCCCTTCTATCACGACAACTTGTGACCACGAAGAAACACGAGATTTGGTTCCTCTTTGGTGGACAGCCTCTGAGATATTTGATACAGGAGTTTAAGGAAATCACTGGATTGAATTGCAATTCGAACCTGATAGCACAGAAGAAGAAGAAGATGTCGGAAAGACAGGAATCTGGAAAGACCTGTTTGGAAGAGCGAAGGCTATGAACGTGTTTGATGTGCTTGAAATGCTAAAGGACCCGGATCTACCCCGATGGAAACACCTTCCATTGGCCCTAATCGTTCTTGTCGACGGTGTTCTGTTTTGCAATAGCAAAAATCTGGCCCTCACCGAGAAATACGTTGCGATGTTGACTGACTTGGAAAGGTTCATGCTGTATCCATGGGGGAGGGTATCCTTTAACAAAACAGTATCTCGATTTCAAGCTCCAAAGGCAATCACGGATGCCGAGAAAAAAGAGAACCCTGTAACACGATTGCGCCGTCAACTTAAACAGAAAACCAGTGCATGCTATGGATTCCCTCTATCACTACAACTCATGGCCCTCCAATGTATACCAATGTTGGTTTCCAAAATTCCTCAACCTGATAACTTGAAGACATTCGTTGAAGATCCCAAAGGCTGTCAAAACGTTATCACACTATTGCATCTTGGGGACATACTTGCCGTGGAATCCGACCCTCTGGTAAATTATTTGTAGTATTATATTTAGTCCTATTTGTAGTCTTATTTTGTAGTACTTGTCTTAAAAGATCAGTGCTCTGTCATTTTGGTTGGTAATTTTGCAATTGTTTTTTTTGTCTTAGTTGTCTGTCAAACAGATGGTAGTGGATGATGGTGACAATGAGCAACAGAATGAATTGCGTTGGGGAGATGAGGTAGAGGATGCCAAAGTTGCATTCATGCAGGAACTCATGGCCGAGGGGTACAAATTCTCACCTTCGGATTTTGCAGTGGCACCGACACCTATCGTGGATATTAGTGATGCAGAGGACGAGGTTACCAATGAACAGGAACCTGAGCCATCCACTCGACCGAAGAAGAAACTGAAAACTCATCAAATTGAAAAACGTAAGATGCAGAGGAAGAGAAGCAGGGGCAAGAACTCTTCTAATCTATCGGAAGATGAAACCCCTGAAAGTGGACAGTTTAAAGATCTTAAAAGATGGATAGTAAGTCAGAATAATTTTCTCCTTCGTAAGATTAAGACAGAGTTGGACAAGAGATTGGGCGTATACCAACAGGACGAAGAAGATGACGATGTACACCAGTCAAAAGAAGATGGGGAACATGATGACGAAGGACAGAATCCAAAAAAAGATGGTAAAAAATCGGATGAAGACGAAGCCGAAGATGGAGAAGGAGGTTATGATGGTGCACAGTCAAGCGTACGCCATGATGATGGTGTACACCCCGAAGATGGTGTACACGAGAAAGAAAGAGATGATGAAGAAGGGACCTCTACTTACTACGGCGGCGACCATTATTCTCCCAGGGACCATGCGTACTTGAAGACTCCAGAAGCTCCGACGAAGAACCCTGAACCTGAACAAGCCAATTCAGGAACAACTCGTCCACCTCCTTACTTCGTCAATCCGGATGAAGATCCACCTTCTGGCCTCAACGAGGTGAGCTAATTGTTTAGTCACCAGCTGACTCTATTAAGTTTCATAATGTGTGTGTATTGTGGTATGTTTTTTATGAATTATTCAGGTGGATGGTGGTAGAAAAAATTTGGTGTCAGGCACCTTAGTAGTCTACAAACCTCAGACTCCTCACCCATTGAGCTACGCATATAAGAAAAATGAAGCGCAGACAGATGCGCTTCATGCACAGGATGCACAGGTCAGACAATAAAGTTATTCATATGATATGCATGTGTATACAGTAGTGTTTAGGTGTACGATAGGTATACGATTGATATGTTATACGCTCTATTGTTACGGTGGTGTGTAGGCTGTGGCTAATGAGGACGACTCAAATGCGGGGAAAGAATACCATACTGCACCTGAGGATGCAAGTGATGCTTCGCAGAAGACCCCTTGTACTCCAAAACCCCCACAAGAAGTTAAGGGATCGTCTGGTGTAAAGAGAAAAAGTAGAGGAACAGGAAGAGGAGGAAGAGGTTGAGGAACAGGAAGAGGCGTAAGACCTAGAGGAAAACGCGCACGCGTACGGTCGGAAAAGATTCGAGATATTTACACCGCAGATTCAAAGGTCAAAGCTCTATTTGTATCGAGATCGAAAGCTGCGTACAAACCACTCGAAACAGTGGAACAAGACCACTTCAAGGCATTCCAGGAGTTATTATCGCGTGAAAGAAACATGTAAGTTATATCGTATCGAAGCAATTTATCCTTAAATTTCATTGTTATCAATTACCAATTGCTCTTATTACAGCGACTTTTTCATTGTCACTGGTCATACTGTCAACAATCAATTCTTCCTACAAATTGCGAAGCCTACTGAGTGGGTTAACACGATGGTAAGTATATAGTTAGTACTTACTCAATCTTTAATTAGCTATAATATATGTTATTTATATTTTGTTATTCGTCAGCACATGCAAGTCATAATGGCCATGTTTTGGAGACGTAGAGGTGAAATATACTTGAAAGACAGGGTAGCATTTGTAGACACCTTGTTCATATCCATCATCGGCAACTACTACAACGATTTCATATCGCGAGACAAAAATCAGTATGACTGGGGGAAAACCATTCAGGGCATTGTCTTGGGAAAACCAGCAAAGTGGGCTAATCAGCGGCAGAGGCAAATGTTTCTACGGTTTGTGGACTTTGTATACGTCCCGATGAACTGGGGGTCTGAGCATTGGGTGGGCCTTGTAATTGACTTTAAAACGGGTAACATAAATATTTTGGACTCATTCATCAGTCATAATGATGAAGCGGCTGTGGAGCAGTATATGGCGCCCGTGTGTCAAAGTATGCCATTTATATTGAAGCGTTATTTGGATAGCAAATTAACGGAAGGCCTACGCACCACCCCTTACACATGGAGTCGTTTGGAGGGCATATATCAGAACAAAAGATCCGGTGACTGTGGGCCTTGTGCTGGCAAATTCTTAGAGATGCATGCTGCAGGGCTTGGAGTGGAGGATATGGGTTTGATAACGGACGATGACGTTGACAGGTTAAGGGAGAAATACGCCATGGACTCATACGAAGAGTTTGTCGGGAATCCGGCTGTTGTCAACGCTTAGGACGAATGCTGAAGTTTAATGTTGAACTTGACAATTTATGAAAGGGTTATTATGTCTTTGATAATGTTTAGGATGTGGGTTTATTTGATAATTTCTATGCTTATAAATTAGTTTACTTTACTACCTATTAATTGGTGTGTCAATTATTTAGTTTGCTTATAATTTAGTTTACTTCAATAATTGCGTATCCGTAATTTGCGTTTAGTTGTACACCAATATGCATCAAATGGGAGTACATCAAGAAACATTTGTTTATACTTTATTTTAGTTTTTATTAGTTGGTCTGTGAATACTTTGTTCCCGGCTTAATATGTATCTGTACACCAATATCCGTTTAGGTGTACATGAACTGGGTGTACAACAAGGAAATTTATGGTTTATCCACTACTTTTACAAACTCATTTACAATCTTAACGGTAACCGCATTTAATGTATATGCTCATTTAGTGGGATTTTCTAATTATTATATATATGCAACATAAACAACATTTCTTTATACTTTACTTTATTTTAGTATTTATTAATTGGTGTGTGTGAATACTTTGTTCCCGGCTTAATATGTATCTGTACACCAATATCCATTTAGGTGTACATCAACTGGGTGTACGACAAGGAAATTTATGGTTTATCCACTAATTTTACAAACTCATTTACAATCGAAACGGTAACTGCATTTAATGTATACGCTCATTTAGTGGGATTTTCTAATTATTATATATATGCAAGATAAACAACCGTTATCCTCACAAATCCTAAACCGCAGTTATTCCATCTCCATAAACAACCGTTTTCATCACAATTGAACCTCACAAATTAACTATGGCACCAAAGAGAGGGCGATGTGATGCGGATATCCGTGATTGTCAATCCCCTCTGATGGCGCTTCCCGACGAACTATTGGAGAAGGTTCTCGCATACAGTAGCAACTCCGTCCGACAAATTTTCACACTGAAGCAAGTTTGCAAACGGTTCCAGGCCTGCACTTTAACCAAAAATTTTCTAGCATCGGTTGATCCCGTGGATTTGGAGATGCCTATTCCCGAAGATTTCGATATGCCTTTTATCGCGTATTGGGAATTTCCCAACTTGTTGAGGAGGATGTATGACGCACGCAATCCGGGTTTGCTGTTCATGAAGGGGATGCAAGACTACTTCTGTCGTGGAGACAAATGTGGCATAAAACTCATCAAGGAATCTGCAGATATGGGATACGAAACAGGTATTTACATGTATGGCATGTACATGAAAGCAGTGGTCGAAGACCCCGTCGGTTTAGAGTATCTTTCAAAACTAGGCAGCAGGGCA
The DNA here is from genome assembly GCF_000478725.1 of Eutrema salsugineum. Lineage (NCBI taxonomy): Eukaryota > Viridiplantae > Streptophyta > Magnoliopsida > Brassicales > Brassicaceae > Eutrema > Eutrema salsugineum. Next base: position 13,380,938 of record NW_006256829.1, read on the forward strand.
ATGAGGAGAATAATTCGGAAAATTATTGATGGAGGTGAGCGTGGTTATGTCAATAATTTTCCTGAAGAGTTCTCGAAGAGGAGATTTGAGACTAATGCTCAGTTTGCCACACTTTGGTCTTGTCGCTGTGGTGTTGCCAATGCTCAACTTGATTGGCATGACGAATTTTTAAAGGGGCCAAGCATGTGCACGTCGTGTTTCTGGGCACAGGAAACGCAAAAGTTCTTCGTATTTGTTTGGTATGCAGCGCGTTCTGGGCCGTCAATGGAAGAATGGTGACTGATTGGTGAAAGTCAACCACTTTTGGTGTGTACACCTGTGTTGTGTACACCTTGGTGTGTACACCTGCGTTGTGTACACCTCGGCGTTGCTGTTATTTCTGAATTATTCGAATTGTTTAGCATCCGCGAATATGTGTTTTTATGTTATGTAATCGATTATGATTCCATATTTCATACTTTATGATTTAATCTTTGATTTAGGCCTACTATGTATGTATGTATGTATACTTTAATTGTGTTGACTTTATTTAATTTCGGTTGGTGGTAGTGCCAGTTTTTCGAGAACTATTCTCTTATATCTTTAAAGTCTCAGTTTACCTCTCTGTGTACGCCTAATAACTACAAAAAAAAAAGAACACTTCAATCTGGACTCAATAGGTACACCTAAATTAGTACACCTGAATGTTACATTTATCACATATTATATATTTGAGTATACAAACGACATTATCTCTTTTGTGGGAATTTTCGGAGAAGATGGATATACAAACGACATCATTTATTAAAAGTCTAGCCTTACCTATTTCTGTACGCATATTTTTTAAAAATTCATGATTTCGTCTATGTGGACTCAATCTGTACTCTATGTATGTATGTATGTATACTTTAATTGTGTTGACTTTATTTAATTTCGGTTGGTGGTAGTGCCAGTTCTTCGAGAACCATTCTCTTATATCTTTAAAGTCTCAGTTTACCTCTCTGTGTACGCCTAATAACTACAAAAAATAAAGAACACCTCAATCTGGACTCAATATGTACACCTACATTAGTACACCTGAATGTTACATTTATCACATATTATATATTTGAGTATACAAACGACATTATCTCTTTTGTGGGAATTTTCGGAGAAGATGGATATACAAACGACATCATTTATTAAAAGTCTAGCTTTACCTATTTCTGTACGCATATTTTTTAAAAATTCATGATTTCGTCTATGTGGACTCAATCTGTACTCTATATCTCGGTTAACGTGATATTGAGAAAACGTCTGTAATGATGACAAGAAATATAGTTTCCAACAATTAAAAAAAGGGCTGGATTGTTAATGAAATTTCGATAATATCATCCACACTAATAGTATTGTCTCAGAAATCATAAATGTATTGTGGTATACCAAAATTTAAATTAAAGCATTCATCAAAAAATTTTAATGGTGAAATTTGCTTTTATTTGGTAATTCTCTGTATTTATTGTGGTAATTCAATTTTGCCGGTAAACGAAAAGACACATTTTCGTCTCTTTTCAACGTCTCTCTTCAAAAACAGCTATTCGGCTCTATTAAAACCGCACTACCTCTTTAAATTCAATCCCTTCACCGTAACTGCCTACTTAAAACCATCATAACTTCCTCTTTCATACCATTTTCAATCCTTTCTCCTCCTCCTCAATCCATTTTCTTATCTTTTCTCTTTTCATCGAAATAAACGATGGTTCCAAGGAGAAACAGTGGTGGTGATTGTGATTTTTCCTATCTTCTCTCACTCCCTGATGAATTGCTGGAACAAATTATGGCCGCTACAAACCCAACTATAAGGGAAATAGCCCACCTCCGTGCTGTTTGTTCTCGTTTCAACCGTATCGGCACAAGCAGGTGTTTCTATCAAGCCATTGATCCCGCCGAAATCGTGCATGAACAAGCGGCGGTTCCACATCACCCAGCGATGATGAGGAGATTCTATGACGCGGGTAATCCAGGTGTTATTTTCGAGAGGGGGATGCAAGCCTACTTTTTCTTCCACGATGGTGAAGGCGTGGAATTGATAAGGGCTGCTGCGGAGGGAGGCTACGACCGAGCCCTTTTCGTGTACGGGATGTGGCTCAGAGCTGTGCCGGAAGACTTTGTCCTTGCAGAGGAGTATTTGGGCAGGCTCACGGTGCAAAACCGGAGGAGGATGAGCCGGTTGTTGCTGGCCGACGTTCCACACGGATGGAATTTCGATTTGCCAGCGGATTTCACTGAGAAAGCGGCTGCCTTTCATCCCAGATTCCTTGCGCTGTACACCTGTCAGTGCGGGGTTATCAATTATTGGCTCCAGTGGTTTGCAGAAGATTTTAAGCAGCCAAAGTGCATAACCTGTTTCTGGGCCCAAGAGACCCAAAGGTTCTTCCGCTTCATTAGGAACGTCGTTCCAAGCTGGCCGTTCATGCTCGATTGGTGAAAGCCGTAATCTTAGTATGTTGTTGCATTCGTGTCTCTTTAATTATTTATGTTGTCCTAGTGTTCCGAACTACAACTGATGTTTTAGAAAATGTTTGTCTGCTTTCGTATTTTTGTTGCCACTCTTACTTTTGTATAAACATAATCTACGGAGAATTAGTAGTTGATTTTATGTTATTTATGGTACTTATGTTCGTAAATGTATTAATTAATCATAAAGCTCTTAAAATTATTTTTATATATGGAGAATCTAGCCTTTCCCAATATCAAAATGAAAGTGCCAGGATATCATTTCGTCTAGGGGAGTAATTAATTATGTACACCTATTCACTGTAATTATTTATGTACACCTATTCACTGTAATTATTTATGTACACCTATTACCGTATACCTATAGACGTACACCTACTTACGTATACCTAATACCGTATACCTAAAGACGTACACCTACTTACGTAAACGCGATGATATATAGATTGGAAACATAAAAAAGGTTGAAAATAAAATAATATTACACATTTTTAAAGAAGGATGAATACGGGCTCGTAAACGTACACTAACATTGGTATACGGGTTCGGAAACGTACACCAACATTGGTATACGGGATTGTAAACCCTTTTTGGACATAAGGCTGTTAGACATAAGGCGGTATTTAAACTTCATATATTGTAGTATTAGAATTTAAATAACAACAACAATGGGAAAATATATTGTAGTAGTAGAATTTAAATAACAAGCGACAAGCGACCATAGCACATCGATACTAAAGCATTTTTGTTATGCGTTCTGCCGAACATCTAAGATAACAATTTTCACATGTAACAATATAATGCAAATTCTCGTGATACACTTCGCACGACGCAGAGTTGTCTTCATGAATGAGACTAGGGTACCTGAACTTTTTCTTGTATGTATGTTTATTACGTGGGCAAAATGACCAGAATAAGGATACTATTTCCTCGGCGACTTCAAGAATTTCACGAGAATCATGACGATAGTGGTACCTGAAAACCATCTTTAGAAGTTTTTTCCCTCTGTTAGGGCGACCCACACACATTTGCAAAATGGCACAGCTGTAAGTGGCATAGACGTCTGATGGAACGAGCTTATTTAGCATCCTCATGGCGGTATAGATCTTCTCCTCTGTTGACACGAACCTTATAGCTTCGACCAATATGGCCCGTGGATTTCTCGACGCTAAGCAGCTCAGGAATAAAGGCCGATATACTCCACCAGGGTATATCCGAGATGGTGTGTCATGCAAGGTCCATAGGTATGCTGATCTGAGTACTTCCGCGCTAAACGCAATGTCCCTACCACGGATCCCTGCCAGAATAATCGGTCCAAGGTCGATGCAGTCAGACTCAGCAACTTTCTTGACAATGATTTCGATAATATGATCTGGTAAATCTGGTAAATCTGCCATTTTTTGGGAAGGTTATAGGGTTTGTGTAGGGTGAACTTTCTTCGCAATTTTATGAAACTATATATTGAATTCGATGGTTAGTTGTTGTTGAGAAATAGTTAATGGTAAGACAATTAGTGTGTAGTTGAACAGAAGTAATATTACAATAAGTTTGTGAAGTGATGTTTACCAACTACAAAAATTAAAGTAGTAGTTACATTGTTACAACTAGTTAAGTTCTTAGTAGGTACTTGTTACATTCCCGTTTGTCAAGTGATGTTCACTTACTTTCTACCTTAAATTTATTACAAAAATTAAACAAGTACTTGCAATTAAAATAACTAAACTAAAGTAAATATCTTATGCGCAGAGCCGTGCATTGTAGAAGGCAATACTCGCAGTCTGGTGTATTTGTGCCATCGTAATGGTCATCTACACACTCCGATATAGGTTCTTCTTGTAGGGTGATCGGGAAGGACCAAAGGCTACCCCACAGATCTTGAAACGGCCCAGTGCGAACTCCCATACGTGACGTATAACGTAGTGCGCTAACAGCTTCATTTCATAAACCACATAAGGGACGTGTAGAGTGAATACATAGGTGAGGAGTTTTTTAGCCCTTCGTGGACGACCGACGCAAATTTCAAACATGGCACATGCGAAAGTAGCATGTTTATCACATGGGACAAGTCGGTTAAGCATTGTAATCGCTGAATACAATCTTTGCTCACTCACGGCAACTCTAATGGCTTCGAAATAAATAGCTCGTGGATTACAGGCGCCAAGACAACGCTCAAAGAATGGGCGGTAAGGGCTCTTAGGGGATACGTCGAGCGGTGAGTCAACCAATCGAGAGATGTCTGCAGACCGTAACACGTCGTCGGTGAACGCGATGGCTCTTCCACGTTTTCCTGCATGAATAAAGGGGCCAAGATTATAGGAATCATCCTCAGCTAGTTTCTTTACTATTAACCCTAAAACATCATCGTCTAAGTAGTGCATTGTTGTTTAACTTTGGTGAAAAATACATTTGATTCGCTTTATTTGTAGACAAGGTGGATAGATATATAAATGTCATAATTCGTGGTTGGTAGAAAGATAAGAGCCACTTCAATAACTGCTAAACTGACCCCAACACGTCGCACTACATTATAAATGTAACTAGTTTCGGGCACTTTAATAAAAGCGAACTGACCATTATTCTAAAAAATTTGGGGGTAAAAAACGGTTAGGCGAAATATTTACTAAAAAGGAGTACACTATTATATTATTTTCAACCGTATAATAAATTTTCCACCCCCCAACCACACACCAGTGAAGTCCATATATGATGATTTTGCTTTGTCTTAACAAAACTTGCCTCCTTTCTAGCGAAAACAAACCCTAAACCAAACATAAGAAACCCTAAACCCAACATGTCGCTCCCAGACTTGCCTGATGAAATTCTTATCGAAATCCTCAAGAGGCTCGGCAGTGAAGCATTTTGGCGACTAGGACCATTTGTGCGCGCTAGAAAGCGCACCCTCCGGCTTGTTTTCACCGACGATGTCCTCAAATCTTCCAACATTTATGCCCTTTGCTGTGTCCCCAGCGACATATGCCCTGGAAATGAAAGACGCCCATTCTTTCTGAAATGTTTGGCGAGTGGAAACCCTGAGGCAAGATACTGGGAAGCCCTGAGACTTGCAACCAGAGGCGCATATCTCATTGCAAGTAGGACCATGCTGGAACCAAATGTTCCCACCAACGCTCTCTCGACCCTGGCGTCGGCCATGCTCAGCGTTTGCTTGGGTGACCCTTGTTCCGCAAGCCAAACATTGCAACTGTTGGCAATGCATCACGGAAGTCTACAGTCAGAGCGCATGCGACAATTAGGTGAGGAGTTAATTCTTGAGATTTCATATTACGGAACTGCATACATGGATACGTACTCAAACTCATTTTCATATCCAAACAACGACGTCATCAAGCTGCCTGATTGTGCATTTGATCATTTCGAACCTGAGATCCGAGTACTTTGCAATGGTTGCTTCATATATTGGTGTGCTAGGCGTATCTGCGAAATGCTTTAAAAATAAGTTTGTGGTGTACACCTTCTGAAGTGTACACGAGTATGTGTAGACTATATGAAGTGTACACATATATTTCATTTTTAGTATGTAATGAACAATCTTTGAATTAGTATTCGATGCCTTCTGTTTCATGAAATCCTAACAAAAGCATAAATTGATATTAATAAGTTATTATAAAGTCATAAACTTCCCAAGAAAAACACGCTAACAAAAAGTTATTATAAAGTTTATTTTTTTGCAAAAGAAAATACACAATTCAACAAACAAAATTAATATTACAATTCAGGAGTTTATTCTCCTCCGGCGTGCTCCACCGTCCACGCAATTGCAGTGGTTTCAATAGCAGCCCTGTTTTCCACGTAAATCCTAGCAATTTCTTCAACATAAAAGTGTCATTCGCCTATTTGGGGGCCAGTTAACATTTGGTGTATTTCTGTCAGTACCTGTTTACATATACATGTAAACACAGTTAACCCCTAATTTATACGGAATTAAGATTATTAACCAGAACACAATCACGATTTATTTCTTTCATGAGTAAAAATACATCATTGATGCTGTTGTTGGTCCTGAAGTGAGTTGGGTTCAACATCTTCAGTAAAATGTTCCCATAAGTAGTAACGTTTGGGTGATACACTTTTGTTTTGAACATCACCTGAAAAAATCAGTGTTATTAGTAATTGAAATCTTTATTGACTAAATCCAAAACCCTATAAATACAGCAATTTGAGAGACCAATGATATGCTTCATTCCTTACCCTAGGTGGCGCGAAAAGGTAGTCAAGAGGAAAGTAAATGTCTAGTTTGAAAACACCATTCTCATAGGGTGAACCTTTAGGGCCCGTTATGATAGCTTCCCAGTGATACAAGTCCTCACCCACAGGTCCTAATAAAATCGGCAAAACATTATTTAGGTAGACGATGTAAAAGACCGATCCTTCAACCCTAAAACTAAACTAAACCCCTATTTTCAAATGAACCATCAAATACCTGTACTGAAACATGGACTGTTTTTCCTCTCCACTTCCTTCAATTGCAATGAGATCACTTTGGCAGAGTACATTTTTTGAAACTATTAATTTTCTGAGTAATTAACTTTTTCTGTAATTAACTTTTTGTGTCTCCGGAAACTTGTTTCACTGAAGAAGGCAGGGGACAGTTTTTATAGAGGACGACAGGAAAAACATTAAAAAGTAAACAAGGGAAACGAGTCGGTCAAACGGTGCAACGGGTTTCAAAAAAGGTACTTAATAGGTCTTTGTCGTTTCCACTTAAATTTGATAATCAAATTCATAACAAATATACGTTTCCCTTTCCAAGTTTAAATCTAGGGAAACATAGTGTACGCTAGAAACAAACCCTGAAAAACAAAGCGAGATCCCCACAAAAAAAACAACAAGAGACAGACACAAAAAATTGTGGCTCGCTCTTTCCTACACACAACAAAAGACACACAAAAGCCACACCCGGTCAACCCAATGGTTCCTTGCATTTTGCCCGGTTATGGTCGGCATTTCCACATCTCGAGCATTTGTTAGGCTTCTTTTTTTTCGCAACCTGCAACAGCGTATATCACTAATCAGTAATCAGTAATCAGTATGACTGGGAAAAAAAAAATTGTTTAGTGTTCACTAACCTGAGGATACTCTCCTGCTGAAAGTTTTCTCTTCGTCGTAGGCCTTCCTGATGGACGTTTTGCTTTAGGTGGCATAATATTAAGGTCACGCACCTCTGCTGGGATACGAATGTCGTCAGGGTCGGGCACTGGTAGGATTCTGCCACAAACTGTTGCACTCCAAATTGATTTCTTAAGAATTGGATCAACCAAACTGCTGTACTCAACTTGACGAAGCCTAGCCGCGGCCATTGCATGTCGGCAAGGGTATTTCAATGTCTGAAACTCTAGACATGAGCATGTTTTGTTTAGGAGATCAACAAGCCTCCGTACACCGAACTCAGAACTCACTTCAACTTCCCACAAAGAAATGCCTTGAACCAATAGTGCAGCAGATTTTTGCTGCTGCAGGTTCATTAACTTGTCAACCTCTTCTGTAATGTCACCATCCATCTTTTGAATGTTCTCTCTTCTGCATTCAAGCCACCTACTTAACATTCGCCTGATAAATTCTAGCATTGCAACGATTGGACTGTCTCTTGCAGCGAGTAGTGCATTGTTCAGAGACTCTGCAATGTTACTGGAGGTCATATTATACCTCTGACCAGAAAAGTGTGATCTAGTCCACAGCGCAAGAGGGATATTTTCCATGTACTCCCAAAAACGATAATCAACATCCTTCAGCCTTGCGTATAGTTTCTTGAAATTAGAAACTGTGAATGCTTCTCCAGCCTTTCCGACCAACCCTTTCTGACCGGAACCTTTGTATTTACCGTGAACATTTTTCTGGATATGGACAAGACATGCACCGTGGTGTGACTGTGGATACCATTTCTTTTTAGCTTTGGCAATTCCACCGTGCCTATCTGAGATAATAGTAAGATCAGAGGAATCTGGAATAATTTCTAACAACTTCTCAAAGAACCACCTCCACGCCTTGTCAGACTCTGCATCGACAACGGCGAACGCTATTGGAAATACCTGGTAACTAGAATCTTGTCCACTGGCCGTTAATAGACAACCCTTATACTTACCAGTCAGGTGAGTCCCATCAACAACAGCTACTTGTTTCAAATGTTTCCATCCAGATATACACGCATCCAATGCCATAAATACGGACTTAAACCTGGTAATACATTTTCCATCTTTTTCATCTCTCTCGCTCTCGGTTATCAAATGCGTTATGGTGCCGGGGTTAGCATACTTGAGCACATGGAGGTAAATCGGTAGTAATTTGAAAGAAGTCTCCTCTGTTCCGTGAGCAGAGTATATAGCCAGCTCCTTAGCTTTCCAGCATTTCCAGTACGAGGCTGTAATATTATATTCGGAGAGAACAATCGCAGGTAGCTGACTCGCACGTGGACCAACTATTGCATTCTCATACTTAGACTTCAGCAGAGCCGCCATGACTTTAGAAGTAGCATGTTTAGAAAATTTCTTTCTTGTATCCGGGTGGCATGTATGCTTCAAACACGCCTTCCTCACCTCATACAACGCCGACTCGCCAACTTGACACCCCAAACAATCACATATCTTTGATGGACATTCGGCGACTGTGTACTTCTTCGCATGGTTTTTGAATTCGAACGTCACTATATTCTTCAGCGCATTGATGGCCAACATGATTTCAAAGTGTTCCTTGTTCCTGAACTTTTTCCCAACCCATATCTCTCCATCTTCATTTGACAAATCAAGTTCATCAAAATCCCCTCCCATTTCATCAGAGACTGGTGCCACATCCGGAAATCCATATAGTTCTGTACGTTTAATCGCTTTCTTCAGCTCTGCACCGCCATTCTTACGCCCCCAACTGACATCACCTGTCGGAGTCTGCACAAAATCATCATCATCTCCATGGGGAGCCAGAACATTCTCACATACAGTCCTCTTTCTTCCTGATACGTCTATATTTTACATCATTTAGATTGCATTTTAGAGTCCACATCATGTGTTTTCTCATGTAAATTGAGTCTTTAGGCACCAAATAGGATTTAGGGCTTGCATTAGGTCCCAAGGAGTTTTGCATGTTTTGAAGTCTTTATCAGGTGCTTTGGAAGCCATTTGGAGCTTAAGAAGAGGAGCAGAGAAGAAAACGGTAAAGAAAAGGGTCAAAAATGGTGAAAACCGCTTGGAGGAATTTCTCGGCCAAAACTCGTACCGGCTGGACAGAAACCTCGGTCAAAAAGCTTACCGGACGCTCATTATCGGCCAAAACCCTTACCGATCGACCAAAATCGACCAAAGACGAGTATCGGGTGCAATTTACCACGGGTTAAGTTTTTGGCCGAGGCGAAAAGAATTTTACGGCCAAAAAGCTTACCACGGTACATAGTCATCGGCCATTTTTCTTACCGCGGGAAGCTTTTCTCGACCAAAACCTGTCCTTGCCCGCGCGTTTCAAAGATCAGCAATCCGGGGAACCTTCCGTTCGGAATCAGTTGGCGGGGTCTTCATCAAAGTTGGAGATAATCAAGCAAAGATCCCATAACAGTTGGAATCATTCAATTCGGACCAGTAATGAGAAAGATACGACTTCCGGAGGATGCACCAGCATTACGCGCACCCGAGAACCAAACAGCGGATTCTAAAGATCACGGCGGACGGAGCCTTTCCGGACCGAACTAGCCTGTCCGGTCTTCATCAAAGTTTGAGATCTGTGAAAGGCCTTCGCAGAACAGTTGGAATCGCTCATTTCGGAGCAGTGGTTCGAAAGATAAGGTCTCCGGAGTTCACAATGGTCCAAAAGCTTATTTTCCGGTGATTCCAATGCGGTGCAAAGATGTGAAATCCAGGAAGCCTTCCACTTCCCAAGCTCCGACGGTTTCTTCACCAAAGTTCGAGATTATTGAGTCTTCTTGACTATGGAACTGGTCTCAGAGAAATTGGAGTCGTATGTTGAAAGTTACTGTTTCCGGAAGGCAATATGGTCGATACGAGCCCAAATGAGTTGCGATACGCGCTAAGTGTTTTCTCAGGGCTCGACATCATTACCTCGACATCGCCCAAGTCAAGGCTCATATCTTGGGAGTATTCTGGACTAGACCTCGTGCCGATGCCTCGGCATGTTGGGATCAAGGCATGCACACGTAAGAAATGAAGCTGGAAACGACTAAGTGTTGAACGTGCACCTCGGTGTAACGACCTCGGCGTGCATGCCGGACTCTGTTCTCCCAAACCCCTCGACTACCAAGCCCCTCGGCATTTTATGCCGAGGTCCCTTGTCACAAACCTAGAATCAAGAACAAGACGGCTCAAGAACACACGCGTGAGGATGGATCAAAGACTAGGGTTCATGCTTGTTCTTGACGTGTTCTTCACGAGATCTGCATTCGGATCCTGACTCACGTGCACTCCTCGACATAAAGACCTCGGCTTCACTCTCCGACACACCGTGGCACTCACCCATCAACCCAAGAAGGCGGCTCAGTACCCGGTTTATTCCAGGCTGACCCGCGACACTTTCCCTTTGCTATAAATACATTTTAGGACCAAAAACCTAATCATCTTATCTCTTATCTTCTTTTAGCCTTAAAAACTTGCCTTTTTTGTGAAACTTGATTAATCTAATCCGATATCTCGTTTTTTCATCAGAATCTTGTTCTTTCTTTATTTCTTTTATCATCCAGTATTAAACTCCTTATCATGACTAGCTACACGTCTTGCAAAGGACTTAGTGAGCTCGTTATGATCAGTGAGTAGTCGTTTAAGCGGCTTTAGATAGGTAGATTAGGGTGCTTTCAAGATAGATTAGTGGGTTTAGGTGTCTAGTCTTGCATGTTTCATTCCTTAACCGACGAGATCTCTAGGCTGGATCCAAGCACATCACTTGAGGTTCAGATCTGAGACATATCTCGCATCAAAAGTGTTTGTAGAAATGTCTGAACCACTCGGTTAAGGGTTTAAGAGTCTTTCATCCCGAGAGTGATAGTTTGATCTCTTAAATGACATTTTTGAACTGAATCTTATTGCTGACTGATTCGTGCTTCTCAAAAGAGATTTTGGTATGAAAGAGGATCAGTTTAGATGTTTAATACTTTCATGAGAAGATTAACATGCCTTGAGTTCAAAGTTAAATGAAATCGCTTGATAAAATGATTCATTAACCTATTAGTTTAGCTTGGAAGCACCCGAGTCAAGTATCCTGTCTAAAGCTTCTGTCTTTATCATATATTTTCATCATCCGAGTTATTTACTTGTCATTAGCATCTTGCTTAGCTTAAATCTCATCATTTGTTTTACTTTTATGCTAATTCACCTGTTACTTAGTTTAGCTAAAAACCTTTACCATTCTCTCTTGACTTAAGACGACAAATATCAATAGACTAGTGTCTCCACTACAATTTTGGTTTGATAACCCCTTGTACTACAAGGACAGGGGTATTGATAACCTCTACAAAGAGTCAAAACTCTAAGTTATCAATTGGCGCCGTTGTCAACTTGTGGGAGCATTAGTCTCTTATTTGTTCTTAAGATCAAGACTTTACTTTCTTTTGTTTTACTGACTCTTTTGTTCTTGTTTTGATTTCAGGTGCATGAAAACCAGGTCTCGTAGCACAGAACCGCCTTTACCATACGACAATAACATCAACAGGATTGAGAGGCGATCTCGCGAGAGAGAACGGCACTTTGAACGACTTGGAATGGCAGAACAGCAAAGGATCGAGCAACAGGCTCAAGAAGCTGAGCACCAGGCTCAGGCTAATCAGGCGCAGGCAGGAAGAAATGAACAACAGGCCTATGTTAACCAACAGCAGGCTCAAAGAAACGAACGACTTGCTCAGCAAAACCAACAACAAGCGAATAGAAATGAGCAACAAGCCCATCATGTTCATCCGCCACCGCCACAAGCTCAGAGACAACCTCCTCCGGTCTTTGTTGGAGAGAACGACCGAGCAAATGCGCACCAATATAGAGCCGTGATTCAAGCTCCACCGGTTCAAAATAACAACTTTGAAGTTAAAGCTTCCTTGCTCAATATGGTGCAGAACTCAAAGTTTCACGGTCTAGCCGGAGAAGACCCTCTTGAGCATCTAGATCAGTTTGATCGGGTTTGCGACTTAACCAAGATCAATGGCGTTTCAGAAGATAGCTTCAAGCTACGCTTGTTCCCATTCAGCCTCGGTGATAAAGCTCACCAGTGGGAAAAGAACCTCCCGAGGGGTTCTATACAAACATGGGAGCAGTGTAAACTGGCGTTCTTATCAAAGTTCTTTTCCACATCACGCACGGCTAAGCTCAGGAATCAGATCTCAAGTTTCACGCAGCACAACAACAAGAGCTTTAGTGAAGCTTGGGAACGGTTTCGAAGCTATACCAACCAATGCCCACACCACGGCTTCTCAGAGGCGTCCCTCTTGAGTACCTTATACCGAGGTGCACTCCCCAAGATCAGAAACCAACTCGATACAGCTTCAAATGGAAATTTTCTTGGGAAAGAGATCAATGCGGCAATGGAACTAGTCGAGACCCTAGCCATGTCTAATGACACGTATGGAGAGGATTTTGATAGAGCAAACCGTTCAGAGGGATCTAGTGACGACCAGCGAATGAAGAAGGATATAAGAGAGCTTCAGAGCAAGCTTGAAAAAGTTTTAATGGCGACTCAAAAGCCAATGCACTTTGTAGGCGAGTTTGATGAGCAAGGGCCAAGTTTTGACAATGTTAATGAAGATGGTCTAACTCAAGAGGAGCTGAACTACATAGGGAATCAGCAGAGATATCAGCGGTTTAACAACTACAGCAATAACCCAAACCTCTCTTATAGAAACCCGAATGTAGCTAACCCTCAAGACCAAGTGTACCCTGCTCAACAACAACAACAAAGCTATGCTCAAAAAGCCCCTTTTCAGAGTACCTTCCAGCCCAAGCAACATTTCAATGGGCAACAGCACGGCTTAACTCAGCAGAATCAAGCGGCTCAGGGTAACAACTTCACCAGCCAACCACAGCAACACAAGTTTCCACCAGGGTTCAATCCGCAGCCGATGGGTAATCAGCAACAGATTCAGGGAACGGGTCAAAATCAGATGGGAACAGATGTCTGTGGGATTTTACAGCAACTGTTACAGGGTCAGCGGAGAGTTGAGAGCCAGCACGCGACAATGCAGCAAGATATCAGAGAGCTTAAGAAAAATCAAGCTTCTACATCATCAAGAGGCCCGGCTTTACCAGGTAAACCGGAGCCGAACCCCAAAGAGTATGTGAACGCCATCACATTGAGGAATGGTAAGGAATTACAAGCTCCAACGCCTAAGACAAAGCTCATTGAGGCCAATGAGCAATTAGAGGGGGAGGCAGCCTCAGATGATGCGTGTAAAGAAACGGTTTTTGAGAAGGAACCGATCAAGGACAAAGGAAAAGAGGTGGAAAAGACAACTGAGCTTGAAAAGCCATACGTTCCACCACCACCTTACCAACCCAAGATACCATTCCCAGGGCGTTTCAAAAAGAAAATCTTAGACAAGGCCAAAGCGGTCTTTGAGAAACACTTGGAGAACACGCAACTTACCTTACCCATCATAGATGCTTTCTTAGCTATACCTCAGCTTGGAAAGTTTCTAAAGGACGCAATTCTCAATAAGACAAAGGAGCTCCAGGGTATGGTAATACTGAGCCATGAGTGCAGCGCTATAATACAAAGAAGATCTATCCCAAGAAAGCTATCCGATCCGGGCAGCTTTACTTTACCGTGTGCTTTAGGGCACTTGAAGTTCTCAAACTGCTTATGTGATCTAGGAGCTTCTGTGAGCCTAATGCCTTACACGGTGGCTAAGAGATTGGGATACAAAAGCTACAAACCGGCCAAGATCTCTCTTGTATTAGCTGATAGATCGGTTAGACTACCGGTGGGATTGCTTGAGGATTTACCTTTAAGGATCGGTGAGATAGAAATCCCCACGGACTTCATATTTCTTGAGATGGACGAGGAACCATTAGACCCTATCATCTTGGGCCGACCGTTCCTAGCAACCGCAGGAGCCATAATAGATGTGAGAGGAGGTATGATTGAACTACACATCGGTTCCGAGACTATGAAGTTCAACGTGAAGGAAATGATGAAGAAACCGACCATTGGAGGTCAGGTTTTCTATGTGGAGGTAATGGAGGAGCTAGCTGGTGAGCTCCTAGAAGAGTTAAACTCAGAGGATCCGTTACAAGTGGTCTTAACACGGGAACAAAGCGAGCACGGGTACTTGAACAAGGAAAGCGAGGTGTACAAGCTTCTTTTGGACCAACCGAAGGAACTTGGAGCTGAGGCGAGGTTTTTGGAGCTCAGGAAGAGTGGCCTCGACATTTCAGACAGCGAGGGGTCCAAGGGTATAGAGGAGACACCTCGGGATATCATGGCCGTGACAGCTTGTGCCGAGGCCGATGGTGAACCGCGCGAGAACAAAGAAAAGGCCGAGGAAGCTGTTCCGGGTCAATGCAGCTTTGATGCCGATTGGAATGAGGCTGATGCACCCCCTGTTGAGCTCAAGCCTCTACCAACAGGGCTCAGGTATGCGTTCTTGGGTCTAAACTCCACTTATCCCGTGATCATTAACAATAGCTTGCTTGAACATGAAGAGCGTGCATTGCTTAGTGAAGTGAGAAAATTCAGGAGAGCCATAGGGTATTCTTTGGCTGATATTAGAGGGATCTCTCCTGAAATATGCATCCACAGGATCCACTTAGAGGACCAAGCTATGTCCTCTATTGAGCACCAACGTCACCTTAACCCGAACCTTAAAGAGGTGGTTAAGAAGGAGATACTAAAGCTCCTTGAGGCAGGGATAATATATCCAATCTCTGACTCTCGGTGGGAATCTCCTGTACACGTTGTGCCCAAGAAAGGTGGGATCACGGTGGTGAAAAACGATAAGGATGAACTCATAGCCCAAAGAACTATAACCGGCCATCGCATGTGCATTGACTATAGAAAATTGAATTCTGCATCAAGAAAAGATCATTTTCCTTTACCATTCATTGATCAAATGCTTGAACGGTTAGCTAATCATCCTTATTTCTGTTTTCTCGATGGATACTCGGGGTTCTTTCAAATACCTATAGACCCCCGAGATCAAGAGAAAACGACATTCACTTGCCCTTATGGCACTTATGCTTATAAGAGAATGCCTTTCGGTTTGTGTAATGCACCGGCCAGTTTTCAAAGATGAATGATGCACATTTTCTCTGATCTAATTGAAGAGAAAGTTGAGGTGTTTATGGATGATTTCTCCGTATACGGCTCCTCTTTCTCCGAATGTCTTGCTAATCTATCTCAGGTTTTAAAGCGATGTGAGGAGCATAGGCTTGTTTAAACTGGGAGAAGTGTCATTTCATGGTCCAAGAAGGCATTGTTTTGGGACACAAGGTATCAGAGAAGGGCATCGAGGTGGACAAGGCTAAGATCGAGGTGATGGTGAACCTACAAGCTCCGAATTCTGTAAAAGGAATAAGAAGTTTCCTTGGCCACGCTGGGTTCTATAGGCGGTTCATTAAAGATTTCTCCAAGATAGCTAGACCCTTAACTAGGCTATTGTGCAAAGAAGTGGAGTTTATCTTTGATGAAGAGTGTGAAGAAGCGTTTAAGAGAATCATGGAAGCTCTGATCAGTGCACCGATAGTACAAGCTCCCGATTGGTCTTTACCATTCGAAGTAATGACTGATGCATCTGACTATGCCGTGGGAGCTGTCTTGGGGCAGAAGAAAGATAAGAAGCTCCATGTGATCTACTATGCAAGCCGCACCTTGGACTCGGCTCAAGAAAAGTATGCCACCACCGAGAAGAAAATGCTTGCCATTGTGTTTGCATTTGACAAATTCAGGAGTTATCTAGTGGGATCAAAGGTCACAGTTTACACAGATCACGCGGCCTTGAGGTATCTGATGTCTAAGAAGGACGCTAAGCCGAGGCTGTTGAGATGGGTCTTATTGCTCCAAGAATTTGACATGGAGATACTCGACAAGAAAGGAATTGAAAACGGGGCCGCAGATCATCTCTCTAGGCTGAGGATTGAAGAACAGGTCCCCATAGATGATGCTTTACCCGAGGAACATCTCATGTTAGTCCGGTCTTACTTAGAAGTGGAGGAGGCCAACACGATCAAGGAAAGAAGCCTCCCATGGTTCGCGGATCTAGTGAACTACTTGTCATGCGGTTTAGAGCCACCGGATCTTGATACTTATCAAAGGAAGAAGTTCTTTAGAGATGTGATGAGATATCATTGGGATGAGCCGTATCTTTACGTGCTTAACAAGGACCATCTCTATAGGCGATGCTTGGCCGAAGAAAAGATCCATCCGGTGCTACAAGAATGCCATGGTTCATCGTATGGTGGTCACTTAGGTGCATTCAAGACGGTCGCCAAGGTCTTACAAAGCGGTTTCTGGTGGCCGACTATGTTCAAGGACGCTCAAGATGTAATCTCAAGGTGTGAGGCTTGTCAAAGGCACGGTAACATATCCAAGAGGAATGAGATGCCCCAAAATCCAATCTTTGAAGTAGAGGTCTTCGACTGTTGGGGCATTGACTTCATGGGCCCCTTTGTAAGCTCATATGGGAATCAGTACATACTCGTTGCGGTGGACTATGTGAGTAAATGGGTCGAAGCAATTGCATCTCCAACCAACGATTCAAAAGTGGTGGTAAAACTCTTTAAGAGTATCATCTTCCCACGGTTTGGGGTCCCAAGAGTTATTATCAGTGATGGGGGAAGCCATTTCATCAACAAGACCCTTGAGAGCCTTTTGAAGAAGCACGAAGTAAAGCACAAGGTGGCCACCCCTTATCATCCGCAAACGAGCGGCCAGGTGGAGGTTTCTAACCGACAGATAAAAGCTATTTTGGAGAGAACCAAGAGCTCATCCAGGAAGGATTGGAGCAAGAAACTTGATGATGCTTTGTGGGCTTACAGAACCGCATACAAGACCCCCATTGGAACCTCACCATTTAACTTACTCTATGGGAAAAGCTGCCATTTACCGGTTGAGCTGGAGTACAAAGCTCTTTGGGCAGTGAAACTTCTGAACTTTGACATCAAGACCGCACAAGAGAAGAGGGTTTTACAGCTTCATGAGCTTGAGGAGATCCGTTTAGATGCTTTTGAGAGCTCTAAGATCTACAAGGAAAGAACCAAGGCGCTCCATGACAAGAAGATACACAAGAGAGAGTTCAAAGAAGGGGACCAGGTTCTGTTGTTTAACTCGAGGCTTAAGCTATTCCCTGGGAAGCTGAGGTCTAGGTGGTCCGGTCCGTTCAAAATTCTTGAAGTAAGGCCCTATGGAGCGGTTGTTCTAAAAGGAAAAGATGGACAAGGTTTTGTGGTAAACGGTCAGAGGGTAAAGCAATACTTGGCATCAGAAACAAGAGAGGGAGCTACCTCAGTTCCTCTTCTTGAACCAGAAAGAGCCTGAAAAGGTATGAAAAGTCAAACTTAGGGACGTTAAACAAAGTGCTCTTGGGAGACACCCCAAGCTTATCCTTGTACATATTTCGTTTTTCATGCTCTTTTTCTTTTTATTTGAAACTTTTTGAAGGGTTTGTTAAGTGTTTCAGGAGTTAGACAGTGAGCCTTGAGGATTGAAAGTGAGAAAAAGCTTGAAAAAGACACGGCCTGATGATTTAAGTCAGAAAGCGTTTATAGCCTCGGTATCGATCCTCGATATATTCATACCGCGGTCACCTTTTACCGAGTGAAAGCTTGAGAACCTCAACTAAACTCCTCGACTTACTTTCATCATGGCCGTGTCTGAGAAGTGAAGTGGTGAAATGACTAAGTGTGGGGGAGGCTCATGGTGTAAACACCTCGGTATAATTATACCGAGGTGCCACGTTTACTTTAAACAGTTAAAAACCTCGATCCGAGGCCGCGACCAGTTTACACCAAGGCCGGCCTGTTTAAACCCCTAAGCTTCACGTGTTCTTTGTTAAAACAAGTGGCCTCGGCATGATGCCCTCGTGGTGGAGCGTGTCGAGGTGCCCGGTTTCAAAAACGATCAAAAACAAGAACACTTGAAACACTTAGATCGAAGAAGAGGGCTTTGCGCGGTCTAAGGAAAAGACTTGAAGGCCACGGATAATTACTTGTTAACATGAACTTGAACCACTCGGCTTGGTGCCCTCGTGGTGGAACAAGCCGAGGCCGCTCATGTTAACACAAGAAAAATCACTCTAGTCCGTACGGCCCACGTCATCCTCATGCCGCGCCCATTTGAAGGCTTTGCGCGGTAATTCAAATTTAAATGCTCGGTCAAGACGGTTTTTGGCGCGGTCAACGGTTGGGGCTGGAGCAGAAGGGGGGACCAGTCCCACAACAGTCCAAATGCCAGCTGGAAAGTGCGCTCCAGCCCATTCCAGCCTCCATCCCGAGCCAAAACGCAGAGTTTGCCCTCCTCACTCTTTTCTCTGCATTTCACGAACACAACTCTCTCATTTCTCATTCATTTCGCGTGATTCCAAGCGTTTTAGACTCGTTAGGGTGTTGTCTATTCTGCATAAGCATTTCACTGAGCTTGAATCTTGGATTCCCAAAGGTATCTGCATCTCAAAGAACTCATCTTTTTCCTTCATTCTTTGCAAGCTTAAATGTTTGTAAAATGTGGAATCGATTCTTTTAAGAGCATATCGGCCTTTGGGAAAAATTTTGAAAATTCCATCAGGATAGACATCACATGAAAAACTGGTCTTTGCTCTGAAAATCACTTGTTCTTGAGTTTTTAAAATTCTTGAGAAAATGCGCTTGGAATCGGCTTAAATGGTGAACCGAGTTGTTGAGCCGAACTGTCTAGATATCTTGCTTCTCTCTGGTTGTTCTAGCTTGTTGATACTCTCTTTGATGTTTGAGGAAGCTATAAAACCGGTCTTGTTAGAAGAAAAACTTTGTTTTGCTATCTTGTGCTTGTCGATATACTTGATTCTAACGGTTTCTTTGAGAATCTGCCTTGCAGATGACCGGCGACCGAGCTGTTCCTACTCATGAGACGAACAAAAACGAAGTCCAGAGGAGGGGTACGAAAGGAAAAGCCGTGGCCGTGGCACGCAATGGAGGAACAAGCAAGAAATCCTCGACAAGACCCGATGATGAGCCAATCGCTAAACGAGCAAGGAACGCCGAGGCCACTCCGTTGTCAGCCCTTGAATCAAGGAGGAATGGGAAGCAGGCAGCTACTGCGAACGATGAAGATGAGCTGAGAGCCATAGTCCCTCATGAAGCCAATTGTGGCAAGAAAGCCAAGAAGGAACCGAAACCCGAACCTGAGGAAGAGCATTTCCCAACTACTGAGGAGTACTTGGACCACTTTAACTCTATAAGAGTGGCTCAAGGTCGGTTTCCTGATATGGAGTTGTTAAGAAAGCTTGAGATACTCGATGATGTTACCCTCATCTTTCAAAACATGGGCTTGGCCGAGTTCTTAATGATGAGCGATGTTGCTTATGAGGGGATCACACAACAGTTTCTGGCCACTTTGGAGGTTGTCATCTACCCCAAGAGAGATCCCAAACGCTTACATGGCAAAGGGTTCGGCCACATTGAGTTTGACATGGAGAGCGTGCATTACAAGGTCAGTTTCAAGGAACTTGACGAGATATTTGGTTTTGAAAGGAACGGAAGCTCGCTTGACAAGTTTGTGTACCCAAAAGAAGAGTTGACTGCCTTGTGGGAAACAATCGCTTTTGGACCTTACTTGGGAGGCAAGAGCAAGACGAGCTGCATCAGAAACCCTGCGATCAGATACACCAACCGAGTTCTAGCCTCTACATTCTTCTCGACCTATAACCCTGGTGTTATTCACACGGCCGAGCTTGAACTGCTGGGACTTGGACTGAAGCCGCTCATCACCCAAATGAAGAACAAGAAGGAGTTCCAAGGGCCAATGCATGTACCCTCTTTAGGCGCGTTCTTTGCGATCCAAATGCTCACTTACCGGCACAATGTATGGTGCGACCGAAAGAAGAATGGGGCACGGAGGCTTCAGAACGGTTGGATTGTCACTAAGATTTTGAGAGCTCAAGGTTTCATATTCCCCGATTCACCATCAAGGCCGAGTCTCATTGACGAGCAATACTTAAGTAAAAGTGGTTTCTTTGGAGGCAAGTCCGGGGACAAATGGGTTTACAACTTCACGCTGATGCACAGAGACGGGACACAAGTTCTATTGCCTAACCGAGGCCTCACCATGCTTGATAAGCAGTGTAACGTCTCCTTCTATGTCCTCAAAGATCAGTTGTACAACCCATCTCTCGACCCACCAATGCGCAAGTGCACTAAGGCCGCACCTAGCAAGCCTCAGAACGAGAATGGCCCTTCCGGATGTGAGAATGAAGAGGAGAGACACCCTGCGAGGAGGATTGGAGCAGGCCGATATCATTTTGATCCGTATGTATGGGGCGAGCCTGAATACCACACCAAGAAGCTGTATTCGCGAGTGAACACCCTCCAAAAGTGGTGTAAGTGGCAAGACAAGACCATTCACACGTTGGTGGACTGTGTCCGGCATTTGAAAAGGAAGGTCAAGCAACTCACCAGGCCGTCCTCACCGGATAGGAACTCGGCGACCTCAACCGCACCAGTTACACAAGAAGAGGTTGGAGAAAGCTCAAACGCGAGGAACCCAGAGTTTCCACCAGGCAAAGAGGACTGGATCGATCCTGCCTCAGCATTCTTACCTGAACCCTCGGAGAGCAGCCCACCACGTCAGTCCACACCCTCCTGCTCAACATCAAATCCCTCGCACTACTTGGGATCAGACCTCTCAGACTGAGGTATCGACTTCAAACTCTTGTAAATATGCATCTTGTATATACCATCTTGCATTTGCTTCGTTTGTCTTTTTACTTCTCTCACACGCTTTTGTAACACAAGGGACTGTGTTATTTAAGTGTGGGGGAGGAGCTTTGTGTTTTCTGATCTTGTTTTCTTTGTTTTTATTTGACTTTTGCATTCTTGAGTCTCATTTAGCTTAATACATGTGATAAAATTGCATCATTCTAGTTGCATCTCACATTCTAAGATAGAGTCTAGCTGCATCATGTAGGATTGCATCAGTGCAAGGAGCAATGATAGATTTTTTCCTAGAGAGCAAATCACTTGAGGACTTGAACTAAATATGCTTGTGAAACTCATTTTGTGCTTGTAAAGCTTGAAACGATTTGAATCTGAGAAGCAAGTTTGAATTACACTCAACTCTAGCTAAGCGATAACCCTGAACTTGAATTGAAAATATCTTTTGATGCATTGCTTGAGTAGGCTTGTGGATACCGATATACATACTTGAGTTAGAATCATTGTTTTTACCACCCTCCTTCCTTAGCTCAAGTAGCTGAATCCGCATCATGGATCAGTTCCCTCACCTTGAACCTATCTTTCTTTCGAGCCAATGGTTGTGTGTGAATTGTAAGGCCACCTTGGACTGAACTTAGCAGAAAGTGTTAGGTTTAGAGCGACAAGGGCATGTCTCATTGAGTGCTATGTTCCAACATCAAGGAACTGAGAGTATTGGCGAGGAATAAGTGTGGGGGAAAAAGACTTGTTGGTGAGTGGAAAAAGGTGAGCTGAGTGGAAAAGAGAAAGTGGAAATAGCTAGGGGAATGAAAGAAAAAGAATTGAGTCTTGGATTCGAAAAAATGAGCTCTGTTGTTTTTTTAAAAAAAGAAAAGTTTAGTCTCTGAAATGAAAAGAAGCCAAAAAGGCTCAAGTGTTCTAAAATGAAAAGAAAAGAGGCTATACGCTATGAAAGAAAAGAGCTCCAAGGCTTGAGAATTAAAGCAAAAAGAGAGTCCCATAGTGAAAAGAAAACGATTGAGGAAAGTGAGGATCTTGAGAGGGTGAGCGAGTGAGAAAGCTTTGAGTGGAGTGTGGGGTGTGATGAGTCTTGCCCTTGTATGCATAGGTTGCTTTTTACCTTTAGCATTCTGCCAAAGTTTGGTCGTTCATAGAGAGATCCCTTGCTGCATTACATCCGCTTGAATATTGATGAGATCATTTTTATCTCATGACCTTACCCTAGCCAAGCCAGCCTATTTGAACATTGCATCATTTGATTCACCGGTTACAAACTTAACGAATGTGAAAGAGTTGAATGTGATAATGACTTGTGGAGATTCCGTGCTTTAATTGGAAAATATCCGAGTATAGCTTTGCATTGCATATTTGAGCATGAATCTGAGTTCTCTTTGTGATCACTTCTCTCTAAAAAGGAAATATGAGCTCCATCTGCACTACAACCTCTTCCTCTCATTTGTTCTTTTCGCTTGAGGACAAGCAAAGGACAAGTGTGGGGGAGTTGATACGTCTATATTTTACATCATTTAGATTGCATTTTAGAGTCCACATCATGTGTTTTCTCATGTAAATTGAGTCTTTAGGCACCAAAATAGGATTTAGGGCTTGCATTAGGTCCCAAGGAGTTTTGCGTGTTTTGAAGTCTTTATCAGGTGCTTTGGAAGCCATTTGGAGCTTAAGAAGAGGAGCAGAGAAGAAAACGGTGAAAAAAAGATTAAAAATGGTGAAAACCGCTTGGAGGAATTTCTCGGCCAAAACTCGTACCGGCTGGACAGAAACCTCGGTCAAAAAGCTTACCGGACGCTCATTATCGGCCAAAACCCTTACCGATCGACCAAAATCGACCAAAGACGAGTATCGGGTGCAATTTACCACGGGTTAAGTTTTTGGCCGAGGCGAAAAGAATTTTACGGCCAAAAAGCTTACCACGGTACATAGTCATCGGCCATTTTTCTTACCGCGGGAAGCTTTTCTCGACCAAAACCTGTCTTTGCCCGCGCGTTTCAACAGCAATCCGGGGAACCTTCCGGTCCGAATCAGTTGGCGGGGTCTCCATCAAAGTTGGAGATAATCAAGCAAAGATCCCAGAACAGTTGGAATCATTCAATTCGGACCAGTAAAGAGAAAGATACGACTTCCGGAGGATGCACCAGCATTACGCGCACCCGAGAACCAAACGCCGGATTCCAAAGATCACGGCGGACGGAGCCTTTCCGGACAGAACTGGCCTGTCCGGTCTTCATAAAAGTTTGAGATCTGTAAAAGACCTTCTCAGAACAGTTGGAATCGCTCATTTCGGAGCAGTTGTTCGAAAGATAAGGTCTCCGGAGTTCACATTGGTCCAAAAGCTTATTTTCCGGTGATTCCAATGCGGTGCAAAGATGTGAAATCCAGGAAGCCTTCCACTTCCCAAGCTCCGACGGTTTCTTCACCAAAGTTCGATATTATTGAGTCTTCTTGACTATGGAACTGGTCTCAGAGCAATTGGAGTCGTATGTTGAAAGTTACTGTTTCCGGAAGGCAATATGGTCGATACGAGCCCAAATGAGTTGCGATACGCGCTAAGTGTTTTCTCAGGGCTCGGCATCATTACCTCGACATCGCCCAAGTCAAGGCTCATATCTTGGGAGTATTCTGGACTAGACCTCGTGCCGATGCCTCGGCATGTTGGGATCAAGGCATGCACATGTAAGAAATGAAGCTGGAAACGACTAAGTGTTGAACGTGCACCTCGGTGTAATGACCTCGGCGTGCATGCCGGACTCTGTTCTCCCAAACCCCTCGACTACCAAGCCCCTCGGCATTTTATGCCGAGGTCCCTTGTCACAAACCCAGAATCAAGAACAAGACGGCTCAAGAACACACACGTGAGGATGGATCAAAGACTAGGGCTCATGCATGTTCTTGACGTGTTCTTCACGAGATCTTCATTCGGATCCTGACTCACGTGCACTCCTCGACATAAAGACCTCGGCTTCACTCTCTGACACACCGTGGCACTCACCCATCAACCCAAGAAGGCGGCTCAGTACCCGGTTTGTTCCGGGCTGACCTGCGACACTTTCCCTTTGCTATAAATACATTTTAGGACCAAAAACCTAATCATCTTATCTCTTATCTTCTTTTAGCCTTAAGAACTTGCCTCTTTTGTGAAACTTGATTAATCTAATCCGATATCTCGTTTTTGCATCAGAATCTTGTTCTTTCTTTATTTCTTTTATCATCCAGTATTAAACTCCTTATCATGACTAGCTACACGTCTTGCAAAGGACTTAGTGAGCTCGTTATGATCAGTGAGTAGTCGTTTAAGCGGCTTTAGATAGGTAGATTAGGGTGCTTTCAAGATAGATTAGTGGGTTTAGGTGTCTAGTCTTGCATGTTTCATTCCTTAACCGACGAGATCTCTAGGCTGGATCCAAGCACATCACTTGAGGTTCAGATCTGAGACATATCTCGCATCAAAAGTGTTTGTAGAAATGTCTGAACCACTCGGTTAAGGGTTTAAGAGTCTTTCATCCCGAGAGTGATAGTTTGATCTCTTAAATGACATTTTTGAACTGAATCTTATTGCTGACTGATTCGTGCTTCTCAAAAGAGATTTTGGTATGAAAGAGGATCAGTTTAGATGTTTAATACTTTCATGAGAAGATTAACATGCCTTGAGTTCAAAGTTAAATGAAATCGCTTGATAAAATGATTCATTAACCTATTAGTTTAGCTTGGAAGCACCCGAGTCAAGTATCCTGTCTAAAGCTTCTGTCTTTATCATATATTTTCATCATCCGAGTTATTTACTTGTCATTAGCATCTTGCTTAGCTTAAATCTCATCATTTGTTTTACTTTTATGCTCATTCACCTGTTACTTAGTTTAGCTAAAAACCTTTACCATTCTCTCTTGACTTAAGACGACAAATATCAATAGACTAGTGTCTCCACTACAAGTTTGGTTTGATAACCCCTTGTACTACAAGGACAGGGGTATTGATAACCTCTACAAAGAGTCAAAACTCTAAGTTATCACTTCCAGGAAAATGAATAGGACTCTCCGTTAAGACAATGGAGTTGTCCATATGGTTTGAATCACTCGGCTCACTTCCGCGAGTACTTCCACAACCCCCTGAACTACCAGAGTCATCCTTATCCTCATCAAATCCAGGTTTAGAATGGAAACCCTTACCATCTGCTAGTACGTAATCATTCCACCAGTCAAAATCATAATCCGGATCATAATCATCATCAGAGCCGTGTGCGTCATCGTCAACATCATCAGCTTCCTTCTCTTCCGAATCTCTCGCCTCGTCTGATTCCTGGGACATTTTTAATTCCAACTCAGGGTGGTCAACAGAGACAGCGTGACTTGGAACATCAGGTTTTACATTAACGGAGGTGTTAGTGCTGGCCTTAGCCTCTACTTTCTCTGATTCCTGGGACATTTTTAATCCCAATGGAGGATGGATAACAGACACAGCTTCAAGTTGTACACCTTTGGAGGTGTTCATTGCGGCCTCTGCCTCTACTTTCTCGGCATGTGCTATCAGCAAACAATCATCGATATCTTCATCATCTGCTTCATCATCGGGTTGACTAGACTCTGCCGAAGAAGAGGCTATGAAGTTTGTTGGCCCTAAGGACTTTCGCCGTTCCCTCGCTATTTGAACTTCAAGACTTTCCTTCCGTTTCAATCTCACCATTTTACCATTTACTGACTCCTTGAATGTGACAAATAAATTCACAGACTTGTCAGACTTATGCAGCGAAAGGAAGAATTTGTACTCTCGAAGAGTAACTATTACACATGGACAACTCCCATCACCATTAAGCTCAGCTAGAACATCATCAAACCAGTAGGAAATCTCCACCGAAACAACTCTCGGGTCTAATCTGAACTCATGCGCAATCAGATTTCTCAAATCATCTGGTCCGGACACATCTTTGCAATTTATGCACCTTCCACGACGAGATATGTCCATTTTGAAATCCCATTCTCCTGTATAGTACCTTATCCACGTTCCCGCCATAACAAGAATGAACGCATCCACTACAATTCGCGAACACCATATCTAAAAAACTACTGGCAAATAGCGGACACCAGTCCGAAAAAAAATTCGAAAATAACAATGACAAATCTATGGGTGTACAATAATAGGATTAAGTAACTAACCGTGGTTGTTGTCCTCTTGATCATCGCATAATTTCCCCTTCAATTTCAACATCTTCTGGAAAGGGAAACTAGGGTTTCTAATTTGGTTAGGGTACTTTGTTTCTTATTTTAACCAATTTATCTCCATTATCTCTAATTAACCACAATTTTTCCCGCCAAAATTAAAAAGAGAATGGGAAAGGCAGTTTTGCGTGTAATGAGTTGGGTAGTTTCCGGCCCATAACAGAGGCCCAATAGGGTGGTTTTTGGGAATTTCATTCCCAAAAACCAAAATCAGGTCCAAAAAACGACCCAATCACGCGCGTGAGTGCTCTCTTCCCGGCTGTTACGCGCGCGGACGTAGACTACGCCTGGGACCCACGATATTTTCTGCGTCTATCTCTCTCTAAGGAACAGACTGCTCTGTCTCTCTCTCTCTCTCAGAGATAAGGGTAAGTTTGGCATTATGTAAGTATGTCCCTACTCTGACTAATTAAAACTTAAAACTACCCTTTTCTCAAATTAAAACTTAAAAACGTCTTTATTTTCAAAACAACCCTATAATTGTTTAGCGCGTTTAAGAAGAGTGACAATAGATAAAGCAAAAGCAACTCAAACATGTCGTTTTCATTTCCTAGAGTATAGAAAAACTTGTTTAAATTAAAAAAAAAAAGAAGCTTATATTCTGCAACTTCTCGCTCTTTCTTAAAAGGCAACAATGAATAGTGAACACGCCTTTTCGATTTTTCTCCTACATATTATGGCTCATTCAGAGACATTTTTGGTATAACTGATCTTGAAATCTTTCTCCCTACTCTATCTCATGGCCTCTTCTTCTATTTCTTCTTCTTCTTCTTCTTCTTCTTCTTCTTTTTTTTTTGAATGAATGTTAAATTTATTCGAACCAAAAAAAAAACAGCGTTTCTACATCATCGTGCGAGCGTTTTTGCTACTTCGAAAAGAACTACAACATCACATAAAGTTTATTCTAATGCAGAGTATGAACTGCAAACCAATATTGCAATCCTTCTTCCAACCTTTTGTCACCCACGGTTCGAATATTACTGAAGCAGTTTCGCATTTCTTTGTCAATAATCTGGTTCAGACTTTGCTCTGTTACAGGAGCATTACCATGTCGTCTTGAATTCCTCTCTCTCCACACAACATAGAGCACTAAACTGAAGGCATAGCGCAAGGTGAAGCTCTGCAGATATGTCTTATAAGGCTTTGATACAAGCTCTGTGACCACAGCCCAATCCGTTGAGAAATCTTGTTGCAGGATCCCTATAGAGGCTCGCTTCCATACTTCCTTCGAGAAAGAACATGTGAAAAAGAGGTGTGCTCTAGTTTCCCATGGTCCTCGACAAAAAAGACAGGATGGAGAAATATTTGCATTCCAAGCTTGCATACGATCACCCGTAGACAACCGATTGCGCATAGCTAGTCATGTGATAAAGCTAAATTTAGGATAATGATGCCTAAACCAAACCCCTTGATGCCAATGTATTTTTGGCCATCCGATTCGCATCTGAGCTCTGGTTGCTGAAGTACTGAATATTGGCTTGAATTTGCCTTCTCGCCATTTCCATAGAAACACATCCTCATCATCCACTCTGTAACCCGTTCTGAAATTCTCGATCTCATCTTCCACCCTGTTAAGGATCAGGTTTCTGTGTTGACGTCTCCTATGCGTCAAAACTACCTAGACGCCGTATCCAAAATCCCCAAATCAATAATACCTCGCGCACCTAACAAATGCAAGATATTCTCCATCTTCGACCAGTTATCATACCAAAACATAATCGAACGACCATTACCCGGCATGACACTAATGAACTGACTAGCTTTCTGCTGGAAATTGAGAATCTGCTTCCACAACCAGGAACCAGGAGAGCCAGGTGTAGGAGCTGGCGTCGTCCACAGTGAATCTCCTCGCATTAGATTTGATCGAACCCATCGAACCCACAAAGAATTCCGAGCTGTCAATACCCGCCATACAAGCTTGAGGACACATACTTCATTCGCCATACGGAGATTTTGTAAGCCCAGTCCTCCTTCATCTCTCGGCTTACAAACCTCGTCCCATGCTAGTTTTGCTTTCCTGGTGTTTAAATCGGGTCCAGACCAGAGGAATCCCGAGCAAATACGTTCTATTTCATCAATACATCCAGTTGGGAGTTTAAAAGCTTGCATCCAGAAGTTAGTCAAACTTGCAATGACCGATTTTAGCAACTGTAATCGGCCTGCAAAAGACAAAGCCCTCGCCGTCCATGAATTAATTCGGATCTTTATCTTGTCGATAAGAGGCGCATAGTCCAATGATCTCATCTTCTTTGTAAGAAGAGGAAGCCCAAGATAACGAACAGGAAGCACATCAGAAGCAAAGGAAAAACTCTGCAAAATTTGGTCTCTTACACCCTCCGTCACTCCTGCCAAATATATAGTAGACTTCTCCACACTAATCCTCAATCCAGACATTTTCGAGAATTCATCAAAAACCTTTAGGATTCCTTCGATGGACTTAAGGGATCCATCCGAAAATATCATAAGGTCGTCCGCAAAACACAAGTGGGTAAGCCCAACATTCGAACACTTCGGGTGATAACCAAAAAGATTCTGATTAGCCCCCCTGTCAAGCATCATAGACAAAACATTCATACATATGATGAATAGGTATGGAGAAAGAGAGCATCCCTGGCAAAGACCCCTCGAACTCCCAAAGTAACCTGATAATTCTCCGTTCACCTGAATAGAGAACGACGCTGTCGAGATGCATAGATCCACCCAATGAATGAAATCCGACGGCAGGTTCAGAGCTTTCAGGATATTCAGAAGAAAGCTCCAATGTACTGAATCAAAGGCTTTAGAAATATCAATTTTCAGGGCACAGCGAGGCGAGATGGAAACTTTATCATATCCAGATACCAATTCTGAGGCGAGCAAGAGGTTTTCTAGCAAAAGCCGATCTTGAATAAAAGCTGTCTGGTTTGGCGAAATAAACTGAGTGAGGATCTTCTTTAATCGATTAGCCAAAATTTTTGAAATAATCTTGTAGAGAATATTACAGCAAGCAATAGGTCTGTAATCTTTCATACATTTAGCTCCTTCCTTTTTGGGTACCAAAGCGAGGATCGTCGAATTAACTCCTTTTGGGAGAAACCCTTTAACAAAAAAGGACTGAATCGCAACTGTAAGTTCATTCCCAATAATGTGCCAGCTTTCCTTGTAGAACTCAACTGTGTATCCATCAGGGCCAGGAGACTTATTTGACGCCATAGCAAAGAGAACCTCTTTAACCTCAGCATCGGAGACAGACTGCGACAACAACAGTTTATCTTCGTCAGAACACCGATAGGGAAGAAGCTCCCTAAGCTCATCAATACTCACTTGACGAATATCAACCTGAGCAGCATTAAGAAAATCCTTAAAATGGTCAACTGCCTTCTCCTTAATCCTCAATCGACCTGTGATCAGATTCCCATTTTCCTCCAGCTCGTGGATACCATTCCTAGCCTCCCTTATCTTCACTGATCGATGAAAAACCTTATTGTTTTTATCCCCTATGCTCATCCAATGTAACTTAGCCTTCTGCTGTAAGTATCGTTCCTCCAACACAGCACTTTTTTCCCATTTTTCAAATGCAGCCACTTCCTCTTGCTGAGACTGTACTGATGGCAATTGCAGGTTTAGCTCTTGTTTGGAACACAGGATCTCATAATCCACCTGTACTCGCTTCGATATGTCGCTTAGATTTTCCCTGAATATCCTTCTAGCAATAGGCTTAAAATTCTTAAGCTTTTTACTGAACCGAAATAGAGCAGAGGTAGAATGAAATAAAGGGGTAGTGGAATCCCAATATTCCTGCAAATCATTCTTGAACTGAGGGAGAGTCGCAATGACGTTTGTGAATTTGAATGGCCTTGTGATCCTTACATTCACAGAGTTCAACTGAAAACGGCACCTTAAGTGGTCTGAGCATCCTCCTACCTCAAAAACACAGTAAGAGTGCCCGATAATGATCAAGCCAGAGATCATTCACCAAAAGACGATCCAGCTTCCGACATATTAGCCCATTTGAACATTTGTTTGTCCAGGTAAACTTTGATCCATGATAACTCATATCCGAGAGGTTTCCATCCCTAACCAGTGTCCGAAATTCGTCCATACCCACGTGAGAAACCAGAGTTGCACTCGTAGAGAAATGTTCATCAATAGCAAGAAATTCATTAAAATCCCCCATGATCATCCACCTCATCTTTTTGTAAATCGGTGAAGAAAAATGAGCTCTAAGATCACTCCACAATTCTCTTCTTTCATCCACAAAGTTAGAGCCATAAACAAAGGAAAGAGGAACTCATCATCTTCATCTGGAAGCTTTACCAGAACTGTAATCAATTGACTGCTCATAAAAACTGGAGAAACCCGTACAGAATCTCTCCATACCACCCATATTCTACCCAGACGGTGACAATCGTAGTTATGTAGAACAGACCAGCCCGGAAACACACTCGTTGCCACCTGCTCTGCCCGAGACTCTTTCACTCTCATTTCAATAACACCACCAAACAGAAACTCGTTTTCTCTGCACCAACTACGAATAACTCTATGTTTCCTTTTTTTATTTAAACCTCTCACATTCCAGAAAAAACCCGACATGATTATTGGTTTTTTTTGGGGTGAGACCGTCTTTTCCTACCAGAGCTCTTGAATGGAGAGGCCTCTGGCGCCTTCTTAGTTGTATTCCCGACAAACTTATGGGATGACTACGAACCCCTAGGGAGTGAGACTCTCGTTTCAACCTCCACAGCCATCTTCGTCTTCTCCAGTTCTTTCCCACCAACAGACAACACAGCATTATCACATTGCTGCTCAACAAACTCGCCTTCCTCCACTTCTTGCTCCTCCTCCCCCTCGTGAACAACAGAATCCTCCACGAGTGAAGCATAGCGAGAACTTAAAACTGTTTCATCATCTTTCTCCTCTAACTGTTTCGAACCTCTCGCTGGGGATTTTACAACCTCCCATATTTCCTCCTTATTCCCCGAGTCGGAAGTGATCTCCTGCATCTGTGTACCTGAAACAACCTCTGCCTCCCCTGTTGTATCCTTTACTACTCCTCTTTGACTCTTAGGTGGAGAAGCGATCACGAAACTAGTCTTCCCCACAGATCAACGTTTAGCTGACGCTGGTTTAGTGGGTCAGGTTGCGCTTTCCCACCCTGCTCTAGCCTTTCCGCATTACTCGGCTCCACACTGATCTCCTTGTCGACTCCTGTAGCTTTAGGTGAGCTCAACGGCGACATGACCCTACTGTCTCTCCTCAGAATAATTTTGTCACCTGGCTTAGCTTTGCATTCTCCCGTAGTATGCCCCCATTTCATGCAGGAATTACATTTTGGAGGTAACCATGGGAACTCGTAAAAGACCACAGTATCGATTCCCTGTTGCGCTTTGAAGTTAAAGCACTCAGGTAGCTTTTTACGCATGTCTACCTCGACAAAAACGCGAGCTTCCTCAAAACTCTTGGCCCATAGAGTATCCGGATGCAGTTTCTTAGGTTCACCAATAGAACTTGTTAAGAAACTTAATCCCTTCCATGAGAACATCGATTTGGGGACGTTTTTAAGCACCACCCACATAGGAATGATTGTCACCTCCGGTTGAGCCTCCTCAACAATCGGACTCCACTTGGACATGATCATTGGGATATTTTTAATGCTCCACATCCCTCTTCGCAAAACTCTGTTTCTTGTCGCAACATCAGGTATTTTGAATTTGATAGTTGTTTCATCCACCATAAAGACATCTATCTTAATCGATTTGTTCCCAAGGGGCCAAATCTTGTTCACAGTCATATGAATAAGCCCTATATGCGGAGCTTTAGATACAAACTTGCCAACCACAAAATCCTCCCAAAGGGGAGGAGCATTCTCGAAAACACTGTCTGGAACGTTGATAGTCTCCACTCCATCAACTTCCTCAACAACGACCGCATATTTTCTCAATCTGTTCTCATCAGATGCAACAGACACCCACGATTCAGATGCAACAGACACCCACGATTTGGTCGGTGGATTATCTCTCACCACACCCTCTTCCCCGACTGGGGCCGAACTAGAAGCCTCCTCCGTTCGATCATTGCACTCCAAAGAGCCATGATCACTCTTCTCTACATTCGCCTTGGACGGCACGGTAGAGATAGCCTCACTTGTAGCCTTCAACAAGACTTCCCCCGAAGCTTCCTTCCTAGAACCATCATTCAACACACTGATCTCCTTCACCAAACCACCCTCCAACGACGGAGAGAGGTGGAGCCAAGCTTTGGAAGATGTTGGCTACATAACCGGAAAAGTCTGCTTAGACAGGTTTGTTCTTTTTCTTCTTTGTTCAATTAATTTATGACTTGATTCTCTCTCTCTCTCTCTCTCTCTCTCTCTCTCTCTCTCAGGAAGTATGAAGTGAGAAAGCTACCGATGCTTACAAAAGCTGTTGCAGACAAGCTAAAATTTTTACGATATAAAGATTATGCCAAGATGGTTGGACTTAAAGCCCATTTGACAAAACTGGTGTCTTTGCTACATTTAGAACAAATATTTCATGATGATGAATTTAGGATGTTTGGGATCTCTGGTCCTTCAGGGATTGGTAAGACTACCATTGCCAGAGCGTTACATATTCTACTCACTAATAGGTTTGACCTTACTTGTTTTATGGAGAATATGAAGGGAAGCAATGACAGCGATCTTGACGATTACGGTCTGAAGCGGCGAATACAAGATCAACTTTTTTCAGACGGTTTGAACGAATATGATACTAAGATATATCGAGGTCGTGAGATATTTGATGAGTTTAGCGTAAGCCACAGTAAACACCTTATCATTCTTGATGATGTGGATGATATAAAGCAATTAGAGGCGTTAGCAAATATGTCATGGCTTCGTTCCGGAACTAGGGTAATAGTAATCACAGACAATGAAGAACTTCTGCAACAACATGGTATCAACATTACGTACCATGTGGGATTTCCATCTGATGAAGAAGCTTTGGAAATCTTATGTAGATATGCTTTTGAACAAAGCTCTCCACCTTATGGTTTTGAGGATCTTATGAAAAGCGTAACAAGCCTATGTTGTAAACTTCCATTGGGTCTCCGTGTTGTGGGCTCATCATTACTTGGGAAGAACGAAGAAGAGTGGAAAGAGATAGTGCAGCGACTAGAAACTATCCCTGAACATCTAGATATCGAGCAAGTACGAAAAGTGTGTAATGAACTACCATCGTCTAACAAAGGAATAGGAAAAAGTAAAAATCAGTATTCCACGAGAATGGGCTCCCGTCATCAATTTGCTCCTGGAGATTGTATCAGTGGTTTCAGACCAGCTCTCTTCCTCTCGCAGGCCTTACTTCGCAACAATCTCCTCTTTTTTTTTTTAAAATATTGTAATTACTTACTCTCTCTCTTAGCAAAAAGTGCGATTAGGGTTCTTCCTTCTCCACGCCGCCGGCTAGCCTCTCGCTAGTCGTCAAGAATCCCCCCCCCCCTCTCTTCTTCTTTCGTTCTCTGCTTCTGCCCCTATGGCACCCCCAGATGTCTCCTCTCCTGATCCCCCAGATCCGGGACCCCCTCCCTCTCCTTCAGATCCCCCTCTTCAGGCTTCTCTTCCGTCTTCCGATTTGGTTCTCGTTGACTC
Organism: Eutrema salsugineum; assembly: GCF_000478725.1. Taxonomy (NCBI): domain Eukaryota; kingdom Viridiplantae; phylum Streptophyta; class Magnoliopsida; order Brassicales; family Brassicaceae; genus Eutrema; species Eutrema salsugineum. The sequence goes on from NW_006256829.1 coordinate 13,415,071, forward strand.
AATTCTTTCTCATCCGGCTTCTCCTCATATCTTGTCGATTCTAGGCGATATTCCTTCTACCACTGCCCCCTCTTACGCGGCTCGGTTCAAGGCTTCCCTGAGAAATCTCTGAAAAATCTCTGCTCCCACCTCCCATGAGGATGGTGCCCCAGTGGTTCAGGCTCCAGCCTCAATTTTACTCCAGACTGCTGATTTGTGGAAGGGACACATTGAAGCTCAGTTTCATGGTCTCACCCCTCCTCCAGCAAAAATCTTCCACGATCTGAACCCAATGTGGGGGAAAATTGGGAATATTACCATTCATACTATACCAGACACTTCCTGCCTTATTTTTATCCCCTCAATTCAAACTAGAGAATGGGTTTTGGAAGTGGGCTATTGGCAAGCGGCAAATTGTGCATTCTCGGTCTTCCCTTGGTCACCCGAAGGAAACCTTCATATTCAAGAGCTTCAAACTGCCCTTACCTGGGTGGTTTTAAAGAATCTTCCTCCACAACTATACTCTCTTGATGGTATTAGCCTCGTCGCCAGCGCCATTGGCGAGCCACTGCATACTGAAAAATCCCGGCTGGATCCTTTCCACTTTGGGGACACAAAAGTTAAGGTGGAAATTACCCTTGACTGCTCTCCTCCTGATGTCGTAATAGTCAGAGATACTCAAGGAAATTCTGTCCGCATTCATGCTGAGTACCCTCGTCTTCCTCCCAAATGTTGCAATTGCGGTAAATTTGGACATTTGTTGAACAGATGCCCCTTGCCGTTAATGAAGAAATTCAAGGGTAGGGACACCCCTCGTGTGGCCGTTGCTTCTTCAAAAACTTCCCTTGTGGACCCTCCCGCTCTTGACGGTCACGAGGAAGCTCCTCCTTCCCCATCAAGGCGTAATAAAAACACGGTCAAAAGAGCTCAGGCAAGAAAAAAGTCTCGCGCAAACAGTCCTCCTCCAACATCCGAATTTGTGGTTGGCGAATGTATTAATTCTGTTTCAGCTCCTGTTGGTAAAGATGGGTTACCTGATGTTCCAGCTCCTAACGATCCTGTTGGTAAAGATGGGTTACCTGATGTTCCAGCTCCTAACGATGACCAAGTTACTCCCGAGGTGGATCATTCTTTAAGGGATCCCATTGTAGAATCGATCGGTGCTACCGGTTTGGAAGCTTCTCCCAGGCAAGTCGAAGCCCCTCCCGAATCAAAGTGGGAGATTGTTCACAGACGGTCTAGAGTTAATGTGGGTAAGAAGCCTCATTTCCAGTCTTTTAGTAAGGCTCAAAAGCTGGTGAGGGCTGCTGTGTTTCAAGCTGTTAGTGAGTCCTCGTTCTCTCCTATTTGTGCCTCTTCGAAGGACAGCCTTACCCAATCTCCTCCGGGTAAGGATGGTACTCTCTGAAAGCGCCGCTTTTCTTATGCTTTTTTGGTATTATTATGGCGATATTTTGTTGGAATATTAGAGGTCTTGGATCTCATTCTCGCCAGCGGGTAGTTCGAAACTGTGGCGCGTAATCATCCAGTGATCGGCAGTATTTTGGAGACGCATGTCAAAGTTGATGATGCACCTCATATTTTGGCCTCCACTTTTCCAGGATGGCGTTTTGATAATAATTACTCTGCAGCTGATAATGGCAGAATTTGTGTGGTCTGGAACCCGGCGGTTTCTGTCATTGTGTTCAAATCTACCGATCAGTTGATGGTCTGTGGCATTCGTCTTCCGGGTCTCTCTACTACTTTTGTGGTTTCTTTTATCTATGCTCGTAACACTGACGTTGAACGTAAGAGGTTATGGGCTGACATCTCTGCTCTGCATTTGGATTATCCGATGAAGACAACTCCCTCGCTTTTCATTGGGGATTTCAATCAGATTATCTCCTCTGATGAGCATTACTCGCTTAGTTCATCAAACCTTCCTCTCAGAGGTATGGAGGAACTGTCGTCTTGTTTGGAGGATAACGAGCTTTCTGACATGCCCTCTAGAGGTGTCTTCTTCACCTGGACTAATCTTAGACCTGAGGAGCCAATTCTAAGAAAGTTGGACCGTGCGGTTGTGAATGAAGCATGGATTAATGCTTTCCCTGAGTCTGTTGCTTTGTTTGATTCTCCCAATGACTCCGATCATTCTCCCTGTTTTGTTAATCTTGCTGCTGCTGTGGAAAGAGGGAATAAGAGCTTCAAATACTTTTCCTTTATCTCCACTCATCCGTCTTTTGCTACCTCTATCTCCTGTGATTGGAATGGGGTTAAGTTTATGGGATCTAAACTAATCACTCTTGGGAAGAAGTTGAAGGCTGCGCAACAGTGCTGTAAGATGCTGAATCATGAAGGATTCAGCAATATTCAACAGAGCACCAAGGAGGCTCTCGAGTATCTTGAAGAGGTTCAAAGGAAACTTATGACTGATCCGTCTCATGCCCTGTTTCTCGAGGAGACTGATGCTAGAATAAAGTGGATTTTCTTCTCTAATGCCCTTGAAAATTTCTATAAGCAAAAGTCACGCATCAGGTGGCTTAGTGAAGGAGACCAAAATACCTGGTTCTTTCACAAGGCGGTATTAGCTCGTCAGGCTCGAAATGGCATTTGATCGCTTCGACTAGAGGATGGATCAAGGGTTGAAAATCACGGCCAGATTAAGGATCTTATTACTGTCTTCTTTCAGAATTTGCTGGGCTCGGAAAACTCGGATGTGGTCCCTTACTCTGTGGATATGTTGAAGTCTATTCACCCCTTCAGATGCTCTGCTTCTTTAGCGGCTCAGTTATTACAAATTCCCTCTGATGCAAAGATTAAAAAAACGCTGGGTTACCTGATGTTCCAGCTCCTAACGATGACCAAGTTACTCCCGAGGTGGATCATTCTTTAAGGGATCCCATTGTAGAATCGATCGGTGCTACCGGTTTGGAAGCTTCTCCCAGGCAAGTCGAAGCCCCTCCCGAATCAAAGTGGGAGATTGTTCAGAGACAGTCTAGAGTTAATGTGGGTAAGAAGCCTCCTTTAGAGTCTTTTAGTAAGGCTCGAAAGCTGGTGAGGGCTGCTGTGTTTCAAGCTGTTAGTGAGTCCTCGTTCTCTCCTATTTGTGCCTCTTCGAAGGACAGCCTTACCCAATCTCCTCCGGGTAAGGATGGTACTCTCTGAAAGCGCCGCTTTTCTTATGCTTTTTTGGTATTATTATGGCGATATTTTGTTGGAATATTAGAGGTCTTGGATCTCGTTCTCGCCAGCGGGTAGTTCGAAACTGGGGCGCGTAATCATCCAGTGATCGGCAGTATTTTGGAGACGCATGTCAAAGTTGATGATGCACCTCATATTTTGGCCTCCACTTTTCCAGGATGGCGTTTTGATAATAATTACTCTGCAGCTGATAATGGCAGAATTTGTGTGGTCTGGAACCCAGCGGTTTCTGTCATTGTGTTCAAATCTACCGATCAGTTGATGGTCTGTCACTACAAGAAAACAATGGTTTTCCGACGGTCCATTACGACGGATTTGAAATCGTCGTAAATTTGCGACGATTTTAAGACGATTTTACGTCTAATTTAAAAACCGTCGTAAAACCGTCGTATAAAAAAATCGTCGTAAACTCGACGTACAATTTACGACGAATTACGACGATTATACATCGATAACGAGAGATTTGCTAGTAAATGTAAAGTCGTCGTATATTCGTCGTAATTTTGCGACGACTTTACGACGACTTTGTTTCGATGTACATATTACGACGATTGTACGTCGAAAAAGGAGTTAGGTGAAAAACATTTAAAACATGTGTACCTAACAATTGTAGATTATCGCAAAATCGTCGTAAACTTGTCGTAATATGATTGGTGAATGTAAAACCGTCGTAAAAAGTCGTCGTAAAAGCGATGTAAAGCCCGAAATTTTCCTATAAATAGATCTTCATTCCTTCATTCAATCACAACACATCATCATTCAAACATAAGAGCATCTTCATCTTGGAGACCCATTGTAGGTCTCTTAAATTTTAGTATAGTGTTGTAAATCCTTATATATTGGGTTGTCCATTGCTGAAAACCCGAATTAAGATATTACTTTGAATCAAAGAAGTAATAATATTATAAGGTTAATTTACTTCATTCACGTGGCTAGACGTGACACAAGAGACCACCTATATATAGTTATTGTCTAATCAATAAAAAGAGATATTATTTTGAGTTTATTTTCAAGATGTCTATATACGAGCTAAGAAGTTGGATGTATATGCGTAAAGATTCAGATGGGGGCGTTGACAGAAGAATTCAAGAACGGGTTAGAAATATTTATGTATCAGGCTACAAATATGGAGAGAACGAAAGATAGTGGGAAGATGTTTTGTCCTTGTTTGAAATGCAAGAATACGAGGTATACACTAACCAAAACCGTGTGGACGCATTTATTAAATAGAGGGTTTATGCCGCAATATTTTGTTTGGTATCTACATGGAGAAGGATATGGCAGTAATACTCATGGGAATGCTGGTAGTAGTAGTAATTACCAAAGTCATGTTGATATTGATGAATCGAATTATGGTCATCAGCCTAATCAGTATCAATATGACCAAAGTGTAGATCATGATAGGATGCACGAAATGGTGACTGATGCATTTCATGAAACGCATACGGGTAATGCTGTTGAGGAACCTAATGTAGATGCCAAACGATTTTATGATTTGTTAGACAATGCTAATCAGCCAATCTACGAAGGATGTAGAGAAGGCTTGTCTAAATTATCGTTGGCAGCTAGGATGATGTCAATTAAAACAGATCATAACCTGGCTGAGGTTTGCATGGATGATTGGGCTGATCTTCTGAAGGAGTATCTACCGGAGGATAACTTGGCAGCGGGAACATACTACGAAATTCAGAAGTTGATTTTTAGTCTTGGTCTACCTTCTGAGATGATAGATGTATGTGTTGACAATTGTATGATTTTTTGGAAAGACGATGATCAGCTGGAGGAATGTCGATTTTGCCATAAACTAAGATACAGGCCTCAAACTGATGGGCGTAAAAGGATACCGTACCAACGTATGTGGTATCTCCCTATAACTGATAGGTTAAAACGGCTTTATCAATCTGAAAGGACAGCTGCATCAATGAGATGGCATGCGGAACATACACAAGTAGATGGAGAAGTTGTTCATCCATCAGATGCAAAGGCATGGAAACACTTCAATACGGTATACCCAGATTTTGCTAAGTTCAAACGGAATGTCTATCTTGGTCTGTGCACTGATGGTTTTAGTCCATTTGGTATGTCTGGTAGACAATATTCATTATGGCCAGTAATCCTAACTCCTTATAACCTTCCTCCAGATTTGTGCATGCAAAGGGAATTTCTTTTCCTAAGTATTTTGGTTCCAGGTCCAAATCATCCGAAGCGAGCTCTCGATATATTTCTTCAGCCACTCATCCATGAGTTGAATCAGTTATGGTATACTGGCGTTCGTACATATGACTGTTCTACGAGGAAGAATTTTACTATGCGGGCTGTGCTTATGTGGACAATAAGCGATTTCCCCGCTTACGGTATGCTATCAGGCTGGACTACACATTGGAGGCTATCTTGTCCTTATTGTCTTCATCGAACTGATGCGTTTCAGCTAAAACATGGTAGAAAAACTTGTTGGTCACCGAAGGTTTTTACCGGATAACCATCCATATCGGAGGAACAAGAGGTTGTTTTTGAAGAACAAAAGTGTATGTGTTCCTCCTCCCGTTAATTTAACAGGAGCTGATATATAGGCGCAAATAGATCATTGGAGGGCAGAAGAAACAGTAACTCGTGGGGGAAACTGGCACACTCCTACAAATATGCCTGAAGGTTATGGAGTTCATCATAATTGGCACAAGAAAAGTATCTTCTGGCAACTACCTTATTGGAAAGATCATCTGCTCAGACACAATCTTGATGTCATGCACATTGAAAAAAACTTTTTTGATAACATCATGCATACAATTATGAACGTAGCGGGAAGAACAAAAGACAATGGTAAATCAAGATTGGATTTGCCTGATTTATGCAACAGAAGTGAGTTGCATCTGAGAAACGGGAAAGCACCAGTTCCTGTATTTCGGTTGAGTGCAGATCAAAAGTCAGCACTGTTCAGATGGGTTTCTTCTGACGTTAAATTTCCTGATGGGTATGTCTCTAATCTTTCCAAATCTGTTGAGAAGGGGGTAAAGTTTGCTGGGATGAAAAGCCATGACTGCCATGTCTTTATGCAACGATTATTTCCATTTGCATTTGTTGAACTCTTGCCCAAAAACGTCCATGAAGCTATTGGAGGCATTGGTGCTTTTTTTCGGGATCTTAGTACACGAACATTATCAGTTTATGTAATATCACAACTAGCATTGAATATTCCAATCTTGTTGTGCAATATGGAAAAGATCTTCCCACCATCATTTTTTGATGTTATGGAACATCTTCCTGTTCATCTCCCATACGAAGCAGAGCTCGGTGGACCCGTTCAGTACAGGTGGATGTATCCGTTCGAGCGTTTCATGAAGCATCTTAAAGGCAAAGCCAAAAATCTAGCTAAAGTGGAAGGCTCAATTGTGGCGGGAAGCTTAACGCAAGAGACTTCACACTTCACGTCATACTATTTTGCACCGAAAGTACGAACACGCAAAAGAGCAACTCGTCGATATGATGATGGAGGAGTTGGCCATACATATGCCGTTGAAGGTGTACCTGACATATTCTCGCCGATCGGACGTCTTAGTGGAAAACTAAAAGATGTTTGGTGGTCCAATGAAAAAGATTATCACAGTGCACATACGTATATCCTGTTAAATTGTGAAGAGTTGTCATCGTATGAAAGGTACCTTTTTAATTAATAATATCTTTATATGAGTTGTCAGTATTAATTACTATTTGTTGTTTTTCGCAGCACATTTGTTGATGAGGTTAAAGAATGCATATCTGGGGTTTCTGAAACTGAAATCAATGATCGTAAAGATCAACACTATGCCCAGTGGTTAAAAGGGCAAGTACGTAGAAAATTTTAATTAAAAGACTACTTTAATTTGCTATATATCGAAATCAAGATATCAAAGCAGAATTTTTTTCTTATTAGGTGGACCCGAATGACCCGGATGAATTTCCAACATGGTTCCATGAGTTACTACTAGGTCCGATGGCAAAAATAACTACAGCCTCAATGTATTTCACTCGGGGCTATGTTTTTCACACATACCGTCACGGTGCAAAGCGGGCGACAACAAACTATGGAGTTTGTGTGAGGGGTGAAATCGATTTTTATGGAGTTCTGCAAGAAATAATTGAAGTAGAGTATCCTGGATTGTTAAGGCTGAAAACTGTTCTCTTCAAATGTGATTGGTTTGATCCAACTGTTGGACGAGGGGTACGTCTAAACAAGTTTGGAGTTGTTGACGTGAACAAATCACGACGGTACAACAGGTTTGAGCCATTTATATTAGCTTCTCAAGCAGAACAGGTAACGTTTCTGCCATACCCGAGAGTTCGATCCACAGGAATTTCATGGTTAGCTGTAGTTAAAGTGGCTCCGAGGGGCAAGATTGTAGGGGTTGAGGATGTTCCACTTCAACAGGACACATGCGTAGATCTGTCTGAACCAGATGTTGATGAGGAGATTTTCTTAATAGACCCTCGAAACAGGCAACTTGAAGATCTTCCCGATGATACAGAAGAAGAAGGTGATGATGAGTTTGCTGAAACCGATGATGACGATTTGGCGGAAGAAGACGGTGATGGTGATGAAGTAATAGAGGAAGATGAATCTGATTGAATTTCATGCATTGCATTTAGTGAATGTTTGTTATTATCGAACTTTTAGAACACAGTAATAATTTATGCTAAGAAACTCATCGACTCATAGTGTTCCCTCCTTGGTCGATGAGTTTCTTAGCATAAATTTGATTATACGACGGTTTTACGACGATTCAATTTTACGACGGTTTTACGACGATTTGTCTAAACCCTAAACCCTAAGTCTAGGGTTTAATGTCCTGAATGAATAGGGTTTAGACATTACGACGTCTTTACGACGAACCATCGTAATGTCATCGTAACGTTACGACGGTTTTACGACGAGTACACTAGTTCGTCGTAAAACCGTCGTAATGTTGAAATCCAAGAATTTGAATCTTTTATATCTTATTGGTTGTAAGGTATTTCACAATTGTTTTTGATTGGTTATCTTATTTTATATGAAATGCTATCAATCTGATCAAAATTAAAAATTTGAAAAAAAACATACATATTTATAAGGTCGTGCATGTTTTCGTAAATGTTAAGTGAAAGATTATATATTTGATTACGGAATTTCATTTTTTACTATCTCATGTCATAAATTCATCATACATGCAAAGTTGTAAACCTTTTATGATATGTTAGGATACAATAACCTCTGCATTGTTCTTTATGCAATATCCCATTTATAAGATTTAGGGTTTACTCACTTTTTTAAAAAACATCGTAAAACCGTCGTAATATAATCGTAACTATACGACGGTCGTACGACGATTAAACCCAAAATCGTCGTATAACCGTCGTAACGTTTGAACCGGATAGGCTCTTGATCCGAGGTACGAGGTTATTAAAGTTTAGACGTTACGACGGTTTTACGACGATTTTGGACTACTCGTCGTAAAACCGTCGTAAAGTTACGACGATGACATCACGACACGTGTCGTGTCATGCAGTGGACCGACTCTTATACAACCAAATCGTCGTAAAACCGTCGTAATGTTACGACGGTTTTACGACGATCACAAAATCTATATAAAGGACGCGAGTCCTCCCCATTTCGTCGCTCATTCCTCTCTTCTCCCCTCTCTCTCTACAATACTTTCTCTCTCTAAAAAAAATCACTCCTTCTCTCCCTGCTCTCCAGCCATTACTTGTAAGTTTTTTTTTCTAAATTAATTTCATTACATATTCTTTTAGATTTAGGTTCGGAATTTAGATTTAGGTTCGGAATTTAGATAGGTCCGGATTTTGTTAATTTTAATAAAATTAGTAACAAATTTTTTTTTTCCTTTTAATAGATTCTGTCGATATGGCTCCTCGGAAAAAGAGATTTCACTACCGACAGCTCTTCGATTCTGACGATTCGGTTCCGTCTACCTCGGCGACCGGCTCAGCCATCCCGGAGTCCTCGGGAACACAACAGACGGTTTCCCAACCGGTCGTTGTTCCGCAGCCACCACCGCCTCCACCACAACCAGTCGAACCAGCGGCTCCCGCACAGGCCGAGCCTGATCACGATGATCCTATCCCGCCTATACCGTATGCCCAGTATACGGTACATGATCTTCTGGCGCAACCCGGTCGTGGGAGCATGAACAAACTCGACCCGGATCGAGCCCCCGGCACCTATTGGTACGTAAATTTTCCCAACAATATTTTTAAATTAATTAATTTTTCGTCTAATATATTTGATATTAATTAGCTATTTATTTTTTTATTTGACTAGGTTTACGACCGACAATGCAGTCGGTCGTAACGTTTCGGATATCATCAAGGGGTTTTTCGTACAACCCCATACCAGCTACAAGAAGCTGGATCGGGCCACACTTGACACTTGGTTCAAGTGTTTTGCGGTAAGTACTTTCCTTTAATTTTATTTTTAAATTTTATCTTTTTACAATAATTACTAACTTCTTTTTTTTTCCTAGCAAAACTGGCATTGGGAACCATCCGCACACGGACGTGTGGAGACGGCCTTCAAGGAGAAGGTCAAATTCCGCCTCAACAACACTGTTTCCGACTGGAAACGGAAGTGGGAGGACGAGGGCGACAAGGCCAAGCCGCCGCCTATGTCCAAGTTCGTCTGGCAGGGCCTTGTCCAGTTCTGGTCGGATCCAACCAACCAGACTACCGCCGCCAAGTGTTCCGTATCTAGGTAAGTCGTAGTTAATTTCATTAATATTTACATTATTTTTTTCCTTTTTTAATAGATTCTAATCAAAATATTTTTCAGGAACGCTACTGACGATGCAGGAAATAAGAAGAACGTCCCGCACACTTCCGGCCAGATTCCTTTTGCCGGAAGACGGCTTATGATGGTAAGCACATTGAAAAATCTTAAATTTTTTTTCTCAACTAATAATTAAACTCTTATTTCTTGATACTAATTAATTTTTTCTTTTTTATTTTGTAGGTCGAAGATAACGGAGGAGAACTTCCTCCGATGACGAAGGTTTTCGCCGAGACGCATAAAAAGCGTAACGGCGAATTCACGGATCCTCGGGCGGAGGAGATCTACAACGCCGCATGTGCGGCGATCGAGGAGCAACAGACGCAGCTGACTCAGCAGGCGCGTCAAACGTCTGACGGAGGTAGCTCGGTCCAATCGACCCCGGCGCTGACGGTCGCGGAGATGGACCAGATCTTCGAAGAGGTACGTAATTAATTATGAATACTTTTTTTAATTAATGTAACTTTAGTTTTAAATTAATTATATTCCTAACCATAATGTTTTTATATGTTTGTAGGTTGCCCCAAAGAAAAAGGGGCGGGTATTAGGGATGGGGTCCATCCGTGATACCCCGAGAGCTACGGCGACTGGTCACGTCCGGGCTCCGGCGGATCCGGTTATCCGCCAGGAGATCGATCAGATGCGGAACCAGTACGAGACGACGATCGACCGGTACGAGACGAAGATCGACATGCTCTACGGTCTTTTCGAGATCATGGGAGCCGACAACCCGGTACTCATGGCGCAGCTGGACAAGCTGAAGGCGGATGGGGTTCTCGGAGGATCGTCTGCCGTCGGGTCATCTACTAGGACTCGACCGCCGCCGGTGCAGACGGACGCGGAGATGTTCCGATCTCTCGGGGTCGACCCTCCTACAGCCGGAGCCGGAGATCAGGCGGCGGGACCATCAAACCGAACACCCGGCAAGGAGCACGTCCAAGACGATGTCCAGGAGGCCGGTGACGGGATCGACGATATACATTTAGATTTAGATGACCTGTAGGGTTTTTTTTGTAAATTAAAATTTTTCAAATTGTAAATTATTTTTTTTATTTAAATTTTAATTCGAATTTTTTTTTTTTTAAATTTTCAATTAATTTTTTTTTATTTTTCATATATATAAATCGTCGTATAGTCGTCGTAATAGATTTATTCAAACCGTCGTAATGTCGTCGTACATATTACGACAACTTTACGACTATAATATACGACGACAGATACGACGATTATACGTCCGAGATTTACGACGATTTTACGACGCAATGAAGAAATACTTTACGACTGATTTACGACGATTATTGCGTCGTACATTTTACGACGATCTTACGTCGATCATTAACAACCACTTAACGACGGTTTAGGTGAAGACCAAGTGGACGCAATTCGATGTAAACTCGTCGTAAATTGTACGACGTATTTACGACGATTTTGTTTGCCTCGACGTTACGACGAAACAAAGTCGTCGTATATTATACGACGATTTTACGACGATTTGTCTATTACGACGATGAGTTTACGACGATTTTGAAATCGTCGGTAATCCGTCGTAATGGCCCTATTACGACGAATTACCGACCATTTCGGCCGTCGTAAAATGATGTTTTTCTTGTAGTGTGTGGCATTCGTCTTCCGGGTCTCTCTACTACTTTTGTGGTTTCTTTTATCTATGCTCGTAACACTGACGTTGAACGTAAGAGGTTATGGGCTGACATCTCTGCTCTGCATTTGGATCATCCGATGAAGACAACTCCCTCGCTTTTCATTGGGGATTTCAATCAGATTATCTCCTCTGATGAGCATTACTCGCTTAGTTCATCAAACCTTCCTCTCAGAGGTATGGAGGAACTGTCGTCTTGTTTGGAGGATAACGAGCTTTCTGACATGCCCTCTAGAGGTGTCTTCTTCACCTGGACTAATCTTAGACCTGAGGAGCCAATTCTAAGAAAGTTGGACCGTGCGGTTGTGAATGAAGCATGGATTAATGCTTTCCCTGAGTCTGTTGCTTTGTTTGATTCTCCCAATGACTCCGATCATTCTCCCTGTTTTGTTAATCTTGCTGCTGCTGTGGAAAGAGGGAAGAAGAGCTTCAAATACTTTTCCTTTATCTCCACTCATCCGTCTTTTGCTACCTCTATCTCCCGTGATTGGAATGGGGTTAAGTTTATGGGATCTAAACTAATCACTCTTGGGAAGAAGTTGAAGGCTGCGCAACAGTGCTGTAAGATGCTGAATCATGAAGGATTCAGCAATATTCAACAGCGCACCAAGGAGGCTCTCGAGTATCTTGAAGAGGTTCAAAGGAAACTTATGACTGATCTGTCTCATGCCCTGTTTCTCGAGGAGACTGATGCTAGAAAAAAGTGGATTTTCTTCTCTAATGCCCTTGAAATTTCTATAAGCAAAAGTCACGCATCAGGTGGCTTAGTGAAGGAGACCAAAATACCTGGTTCTTTCACAAGGTGGTATTAGCTCGTCAGGCTTGAAATGGCATTCGATCGCTTTGACTAGAGAATGGATCAAGGGTTGAAAATCACGGCCAGATTAAGGATCTTATTACTGTCTTCTTTCAGAATTTGCTGGGCTCGGAAAACTCGGATGTGGTCCCTTACTCTGTGGATATGTTGAAGTCTATTCACCCCTTCAGATGCTCTGCTTCTTTAGCGTCTCAGTTATTACAAATTTCCTCTGATGCAAAGATTAAAAAAACGCTATTCTCTATGACAAAATCAAAGGCCCCTGGGCCTGATGGTTTCCCGAAAGAATTTTTTGTAGAAGCGTGGGAGATTATAGGTCCGGATTTCATCTCTGCGGTCAAGGAATTTTTTCTCTCGGGTGCTCTGCCTAAACGGTTTAATCATACGGCCATCACTCTCATTCCCAAGGATACCGGAGCAGATATGTTGAAGCAATTTCGTCATGTGGCTTGCTGTTCCACCGTGTACAAGATTATATCTCGCCTTCTCACCGAAAAGCTTAAGCTGTTTGTGCCCTCGACGGTCCAGAGTAACCATGTTGGATTTGTCAAGGGTCGTCTTTTGTGTGAGAACGTGCTGTTATCATCCGAACTCGTTACCAATTTTCACCGGAGAGGAATAACTACTCGGGGATGCCTTCAAATAGATCTTGATAAAGCATATGATAATCTCAATTGGACTTTCTTGCTGAATCTTCTAAGGGCTTTGGATCTCCCGGAGGGTTTGTCAGGTGGATCTCAGTTTGTATCTCCTCCCCTTCGTATAGCATCTCTCTTAACAGCGAACTGGTGGGATTCTTTCCTGGGAAAAAGGGGCTCCGCCAGGGCGACCCTATTTCGTCACTTCTCGTCGTTCTTGCAATGGATGTTTTGTCAAAGAAGCTTGATGAGGGTGTCGCTACAGGTGTTTTTAACCCTCATCCCCAATGCTCTTCTCCGCTTGTCACTCATTTGAGTTTTGCGGATGATGTGCTTATAGTTTTCGACGGTACTGACTCCTCGCTTCAGGGCATAATGAACATCCTTGATGATTTCTACCTCACTTCGGGTCTTCAGTTGAACAGAGGAAAAATGGTGGTTTTTATTGATGGAGGTAATTCCGATGCGGCTCGTTCTGTTGCGGATTCCTTTGGGCTTCAACCAGGGTCTCTTCCTGTGAGGTATTTAGGAGTCCCTCTTACTTCTCAGAAGATGCGCAGACAAGATTACCAACCTCTATTAGAGAAGATCAGCAAACGCTTTTCCTCCTGGACCGTGAGGCATTTATCTTTTTCCGGTCGCATACAATTGGTTCAGTCGGTAATTTTCTCCACAATCAGTTTTTGGGCATCAGTTTTTATCCTCCCAAACAAATGCATTGCCGCTTTGGAAAGGATGTGTAGTGGTTTTCTTTGGAAGGGAGCTCCTGCCTCTGCTCGCGGGGCAAAGGTTAGCTGGGAATCTGTGTGCTCTCCGAAACAGAGTGGCGGTCTCGGCTTAAGATCTCTATCAGACTGGAACAAGGTGTTGGGCTTAAAATTGATCTGGCTTATTTTTTCTGCTGGCGGTTCATTGTGGGTCTCTTGGGTAAGGCTTAATCTCATCGCCTCGGAGAACTTTTGGACCCTGGACCCGGGGATCTCTTCCAGTTGGATATGGAGAAGTTTATGTAAGCTGCGCCCCCTTGCAAGACAGTTCCTCATCTGTCAGGTTGGTTCTGGGATCACGGCTAGTTTATGGCATGATAATTGGACACTTTTGGGTCCTCTAATCGATTTGGTTGGTGAGCATGGCCCTCGTGTCACGGGTATAGGTTACTCTTCGGTTGTAGCTGACGCTCTGAATCAAAGAAGGTGAGGAATTTCTTCATCCCGCTCTCGCCACCCTATTATCACCCTTCTCAAGGATTGCTTACCGCCAGCAGAGAGCATTGTGAATTCTGAAGTTGACGATCTTTATCTTTGGAAGCTCACAAACTCGGCGGGTAGCGAGTCCTTCTCTTCATCAGGTACTTGGGAAAGTTTTCATCCTATGAATGCTGAGGTTGATTGGTTTCAGACGGTCTGGTTCAAAAATAGAATCCCAAAGCACATCATTCGGTTAGTTGCTCGGAATCGGCTCCCCACGTGGGACAGACTTCGTAATTGGGGTTTGAATGTTCCTTCTGTGTGTCTGTTGTGTAACTCGGCGGAGGAATCCAGGCAGCATTTATTTTTTGATTGTGCTTTCAGCCATCAGGTTTGGTCCTTCTTCACTTCCAAAGCCCATCTTATCCCTCCTTCTTCGTTAGAGGATGGTATGAGATGGATGAAGGACCCGACTCCAGATAAGAATGTTGATCTCATCCTTAAGTTGATTTACCATGCTTGCATCTATCTAATATGAAAGGAAAGGAATTCAAGACTTCACTCAGGATTAGCTCGGCCATCATCTGCTATTATTGCCGATATCAACAAGACTCTTCGCTGCCGTCTAGATCCTCTTTCTCGTGCTCAAAGGAATCTCCCTACTACAACCTCATATCTCACTACTTGGTTCATGATTTTCCATCTGCCTTGACCTTTTCTTTCTTTGTTTCTGGGTTCTTGTATCCTTTTTGGGTACCCGTTTAAGGTTGGGCCTTCTTTCAGGCCTTGTAAAACGTAAATTAATGGATATCAAATATTAAAAAAAAAAATGTCAGTTCTCTCTGTTGTCCTCTCCATCCTTGAACTCAGATACAAAATCCGAGCCCATAAAGCTCGTTTTCAATACAAGTGGAGGCCTATACCTTGGTTCTACTATCCATCATCACGTGGCTACGACAGAATCTTGGCAAGTTTCGTAGATACGGTCTTATTGTTCCGTGTTGTTGGTCAGTTTATAGTGTCGACGATCGATTATTGTTTTATCGAAAGAGGATGGAACGATGGTCCCATTAAAGCATCAATGTGGCCTCTCATCTTTGCTATTGGTATGGTAGTCTCCAAGTTCATAAGGGAGCCGCAAATTTTGAAGGAAACCGAAGTCTAAGAAAAATGTATTGTTTTGATTAAACTTTCAAGAATAAAGAAAAGTGTTTTTCAAGGTTGGATTACATATTAATTTACAGTACTCTTAATATAGAATCATGTACTTTCTATTCATGTTTTTTTTTTTACATCTACTTTCTATTCAGGTTAGACCATGTTCAACCCTGAACCTTCTAAAGGGGTTCTAATCAAATTTTTACTAATATTTTTTTCTAAGCTTAGAAGATAAGAACTTCTCTATTTTTTATGGTTCCAACCCTGAACCTGTTATTCTTCTTCTGCTTCTTCTTTCTCCTCCCAATCTCTTCTCTTGTTGATGCGAGTGTAAACGCGGAGTTTGTTGTTTTCGTTCTACTAAGCTTCAGGTTTTAAATTTATAACCCCTAAATGTCTGCAAGTGCACAGATGTGCGCTGTAGTACTTAGGGTATCGATCCACAGAGACTTAGTTGTTTCAGTATGAATTCACGGCTATGCTTAAATCAGATTAGAACTAAACAAATTGGGTTTTGGTTTTGGGTTTTGGTTGTCACTAAATCTAAACTAGAAAGCAAGTAAAAACTAAAGAGCAATTGAAAGAAAACGAAGGCAAGTAAAGCAAGTAAAAAGCGATTAAACAAAGCGATTGGAAGCAGGTAATAAGCGAATAAAAACAAAATGGAAATCGAAGGTTGTAAGCAATGAAAAACAAACGTTGGGGCTCAAGGGTAATTCGCAGGGGTTCATGGACTAGGCTATGTCGATTTTAAACAAGTGATAAAGGTAATCAACTACGTATGTTCTAGAACTCGGAGGCACGGAAGTATGAATAGCCTACTTTCGCAGCACTAAACAACTATCTCTCGCAACCCTGATCAGTAGGTTTCCACTCTGATCCTGGAAGGGAGAAGATGCAATAGCAGAACAAGACTCATCAACATTCACAACTCAACTACAGTTAGGTTTCCACTCCTATAGAATAATTGCTCGTTTCACCCTAGTTCAGATAATCAATGAAAGCTTTCACAACATATCATATCAGATCGGCTTCTAAGTGGCCAGCAAAGAATCACGCAGTAGGATTAAAGGCAAACGAACCACATCTAGAAGATTATAAATCCTAAATCTATCGATTCATAAGCAAAGACACATGAAATTTCCTTTGAAAGATCCCTTTAAACCCAACTGGGTAACTACTCAAACATATTGTAACAAAGCATCATAGAGTATTGAAAGTTCAAGAAATTAAAGAAAAGAAGTAAGAAAAATGAAGAACAGAGTTGCAGGTGGAGGCGCGATGATGCTCTCCAGAGGTGGCCTCTAGGGTTCCACACGAACTCTCTCTCTCTCTAAGTATGTGTTTCTATTCGTCCCCCCTCTTTAGAATGACCTAAAGAGGGTATTTATAGCTTCTGGAGTGGTCTTGGACACTTAAGGCTTCAAAAATAACGAAAGGAATTGACCTGAGCTTTAATTAAGTCGTCTGGAAAGTGAACGACCAAGTTCCGCGGTCGCGGTGGCTCTACCCGCGGGAAAACAGGTGTTGGCCGCGGTCCCGGCACACGGCTCTCTTCCGGAACTGCATTTTCTGTCATTCTTGCATCGAGAATATCTGAAGATCTAACCGTTGGATTGTCTCCAAACCAAGTGCATTAGAAATCTGGTTGGATCCTCTATATTGTCTCAAAATTTGGGGGTGATCAGATGGTGAGAAGGTCTTCATCGCTTATCATACTTCTGACGGCCTGCATTTATCCAAAATTGCTCATTTGTTCCAAATTGCCTATCTTTTTCCCAAGTTCCTGTAAAGTCTTTTGAAACTCTAAAACATTGAAAACACTTTGAAAACTATTGAAAACAGAGTTAAAATACCTGCATAAGACATAATTATGATCCATAAAAGTTGTCAAAATACGGTGTTATCACTTGTCTGTTTCTCCTCCGTCTCAAAGCTATGGCAATCAATCATGAATCATCACCCCTCTTCCTCCTTCTCCTTCTTCCTCCTCTTCGCCATGGCTTTTCCTCTTCGGTATCCACAACACCTCCACAACCAATCCTTCGCCTTCGACCCTCTATCTGACTCTTGGCTCCGTCTTCCCTCCGCCTCTTTCCCTTCCGTCCACCTCGTCGGCTCCGATCGATTCCTCTTCACCACCGCTCCTCGAATCTCCTCCAAGCTAATCTGAGTTGGATAGTCGACATCGATGATCGATTCAGCTCTCGATTTTTTTTATGGTCCTTTCAACCAATTAAGTCATACCACGCCATCTTGAACCTCTTTAAAAACAGGTTCTATAAACTCTTATAATAGAACCGGTTCAACAATAAAGTGAGCTTCTCTGATTAAATAAAACCCAAAAAATGTTATGAACTCCATGTTTGAACCCCATAAAACCTTGCGTTCGACATGGTCTTATATGATGTTTCTCTTCTCTGTTTTGTCGTTTCTCAAGTCAGCCCCTTATACATCTCATGAAGGTACATCAAAGTGTATTGATATAAATAAACTCTATGGTAAATTTTTTTTCTTTTATTAACTAAATAATTTGTATGGTTTAAATAGCTAAAATTAAATATAAACATGAATTAGTTAAACGTCTGGCCACACAAGAAACTAGTGTCGAAAAGTAGGGTTGACCAATAAAATCAACCAATGTGCTTCGGCTAGCTTATTCCATATAATTTTAAAGTGCTTCGGCTAGCTTATTCTCATTCCATAGTTTATATGGGTAAAGGATAATCCTCGCGATCTTGCCTCTTAAGCAAGAAAATCAACCCGAGAGTTCAAAGAATGAGAAATTAATACAATTGAGAAACAACAAATTCAGATCGCAAGAATATCAATTCTTCAAATTTGGATGAAAAAAGCTGGCACATTCTTTGA
Organism: Eutrema salsugineum; assembly: GCF_000478725.1. Taxonomy (NCBI): domain Eukaryota; kingdom Viridiplantae; phylum Streptophyta; class Magnoliopsida; order Brassicales; family Brassicaceae; genus Eutrema; species Eutrema salsugineum. The sequence goes on from NW_006256829.1 coordinate 13,433,351, forward strand.
GTCTATATATGTTATATACATGATGAACTCATATTTTAGTGTATATTCCAATTCCAAAGGAACTTATAAGACAAAAAAAAAAAAAAAGCAATCTACGAAATGTAATCATGTCACAAAACATTAAATATTCAATTGGTTTTATTCCATCGAAACCTAAAAACCGGTGGTATTCCTTGTTCTCTGGAAAGATATACCCCATCAACTCTGCCAACCCATTGGCGTTCTTGAGCACATCTACGAGCGTTACCTCCTCTGTATGCTACAAAGTCTGCAGAATATTGCATCCACAATCCTTGTTTGAAAACACAACGCCATAATGTCCTTGATCCTATTTTCTCCCCGAAGTGATACCGCTTAAGGGGATCGCCTTGTTGTATATATTTGACACCTAGATCATTGTCTTTGGAACGACAATGATATTGGAGTGCCCTACCAGGTCCAAGTTCGTTTCGAATCTCTATGTAATTATCGGGGCATTTTATAAATGCTTCATTCAAGGCAAAACACATAGTAATAACTAACATATAAGCTATGAGATGGTTCATTTTTTGTTTTTTTTTTTTTTGTTGGATCTAAGATGAATCTTCTTTCTTTCCTTTATCTTTTTTTGTTTTAAATCTTTTAGAGTAACATGAATCTAAGGACATCAAAGTGTAGTATTTATGCATGATTCTTTGGTAAAAATTCTTTTCTTTTATTAACTAAATTATTTAAATGGTTTTGATTAGCTAAAATTACACATAAACATGATGAACTAATTATACTTCTGGCCACACGAGAATTTAGTATCGAAAAGTATGGTTAGCCAGCCAATTAAATTGATCTTACAAATTCTGACCATAAATAATAAATCAAACCAAAAATCAAAGAGGGTGTTATTGATTTGAAAATCTGTATAAGAATTATAACATGTGGATTGTAATTGGTATGTGTAAACCTTCAGATTTGAGTTTATATTTTTAAAGTAAAAATTCTTCCAAAATCACTAAAATTCATTAGTGATAGAACCAATAACATAATATTTGAATATGGATTTTAAAATCTTAGAACCAATAACACTAAGTTTGACTTGGATTTCCAATTACACAAACCAATAGTCCCCACTTAACAAAATTCTTGTAAGTTTACTATTTTCAAAAATATTCTACTGCAACTAGAAATTTAAGAATCGTAGTTTTATTGTTTATTAACTCTACTGTCTCTAACAATAAATCTACCGTTATAATAACAAATTTATAAAGTTACAATTAAATCTATCAAGTGACAATTAAATCCACCAAAACATTATTACTCTGATGTTACAATTAATCTACCGTAACATTCGTTGAAAAGTCTGCCACCATTACAAAAAAGTCTATTTGAGAGAATTAACTTATCGTCAAAAACAAAAAATCTACTAATTTAGTTAAATATCTACCAAAAAGTCAACCAAAAGTCAACTTTCACTCGAAAATTTTACCATTCTGTATTATATCTAATGTTATTACAAACAAATCTACCAGAAATTTACCAAATCTACCAACCAAAAACATCTCTACCACAACATAAACATAAATCTACCCAACATAAGTTTATCAACATCAATCAAATCTATCAACTTTCAATTAAATCTACTGTCCGTTAACAAATCTATTGACCCAAAAATAAGTTTACGATCCAAAATATAAATCTACCAATAAATATACTACTGTCAAACAATAGTAGACTTTTCTATTTGAGTAAGCTGATGTTTTCGTAAATAAATCAATGATGTAGATTATAAATAGTATGACAGTATTATAATTATGTTTTTGTCAACAAATGTTAGAAGAGCAAAATGAGTATCTTAGGTTATTCTAGTTATTTAAAAAGTTTTGTGTTGTTTTAATAATTTCCAGACTTTTGAAGGTTATTATAGTTATCGTCCTTTATAAATACTAAAAAATGTGATGCCAAATATAAATTTTTATAAAAGTAGATTTGAAATTTTACTATTAGATATTAGAGCAATACATTCTCAAACTTTCGTTTTGAAGATTTGCCACCTTCAAAATGAGTCTCCGTGCTTTTTTCTCTCTCCTCGAACAAATTATAAAATAAACTGCAATTTCCACCTACCAAACTAAACTGCATCTGCACAAATCTATGCGACTCATGGATAATGGATTTTTGTTATTGTTTTTATCCGTTTTTATTTGGTTGTTTGCAAGAGTTTATAGCTGTAAATTATTCACACAAATCTTTTTTGAATCGGATCAGAAAATATATGATATGTTTTTCTGACTTGATATTTGGGTTGGTATCAGCGTCATTTCGCTTTTTGTTTATGTTGTAACTTTGTCTTATAGCAAAATTTCTCTTCTAGCAACTACAATTTTTGGTTTAATCTGATTTTGATCCCAATTTAGTTAATTTGTTGTTTTTTTTTTGAATGAATGTTAAATTTTATTCACACCAAAAAAAATAGCGTTTTCTACATCAATGATGCGAGCTTTAATTTAAACGAAAAATCCAAAAGAACAATTGAAACATTCGTCTTCCTTCTTGTTACGCTTGCCTCGATGCGAACCAAGCTTGAAGGCCATCCTCATATCGATGATCCCCAATCAACCTTATCGAGCTAAATCGATTTCTGACTCCCTTGTCAATCCATTTAATCAGTCGCGACTCCGCAGATGGTGGCGTTCCATGCCTCCGAGCATTCCTTTCTCTCCAGAGAGTGTAAACTGTAAGCTGAAACAGATATCTGATCATAAATCCCTGGATTCTGTTCATAGAAGATCGCGATATCAGGAAGACCATCTCATCCCATTCCACCGTGAAATCCTGACGAAGAACACCCCCAGCTAGCTGCTTCCATACCTTTGCAGAGTACGGGCAAGTAAAAAACAAGTGGTTTCTAATCTCTGACGTCACACCACAAAATCCACAAGTTGCGGAGATATTCTGGTTCCAAGCTAACATTCTATCGCCAGTTGCCAACCGATTCTGCAGAGCCAACCAAACAATAAAGCTGAACTTAGGAGAATGATACTTAAACCAGATTCCAGATGACCAAGGAACTCGATCATAAGTCATCCTCAACTGATCATAAGTGGCCTTTGTACTGAAAGTAGTTTTGAAAGAGTCCGATTTCCATTTCCACAGAACCACATCTGCTTCGTCCCGTACATATCGAGCTTTAATAGCGTCAATTTCATCCTCCATTCTATTTAGTATCTCACGTCTATGCCTTCGTCGCCTATGCCGCAAAATAACATCCTCCACCGTCATCTCAATATTGATACCCAACTCTAAGCAACCCCTTGCCCCTATAGCCGGCAAAAGCGAGCCCATCGGAGACCAATTCTCAAGCCAGAATAGTGTTGAACGGCCATTCTTCACTTCCACTTTAAGGAATTGCTCTGCCAGATTCCGATACTGTAACAGCTGCCTCCACACCCACGACCCTTGAGACTGATGCGAGGGCAACCAAATTGAGTTTCCTCTCATACGTACCGTATGGAGCCACCGAACCCAAAGCGAGTTCTTTGCAGTTAAAACACGCCATAAGAGCTTCAGCACACAGACATCGTTTGCTTCTCTCAAACTTTTAAGCCCCAACCCTCCTTCGACCTTGGGGCGGCACACCTTACTCCATTCCACCTTTGCCTTTCTTGTGTTAAGGTCTGGTCCAGACCATAAAAAAGAGGAACAAATACTCTCTATTGTATCGATACAACCCCTCGGCAGACGAAAAGCCGCCATCCAAAAGTTGACTAAACTGGTAATGACCGATGAGAGAAGTTGAAGACGACCCGCAAAAGTAAGAGTTCTCGCCGTCCAGGAGCTTAATTTTTCACGAATTTTGTCGGTAAGAGTTGAGTAATCCAATAATCGCATTTGCTTGGTGAGCAAAGGCAGTCCTAAATACCGAACCGGAAGTGAGCCGTGTTCAAACGGAAACTGCTGAACTATCGTTGCGCGAGTGGACTCAGGAACACCTGCAAGATAGGCCGTGGATTTTTCCAAACTTATTTGCAGCCCAGACAACTTGGAGAATTCATCGAAAATCCCAATTATCCCCTCCATTGATCGCAGTGTACCGTCTGAAAAAATCATCAAGTCGTCTGCAAAACAAAGATGTGTAAGCTTCATATTCCTGCAAGTTGGATGGAATCCGAACTTCCCCTGCATCACAGCTTTGTCCAGCATTTGAGAGAGGACATTCATGCAAATTACAAATAAATACGGAGAGAGCAAACAGCCTTGACGCAAACCCCTTGAGCTTCCAAAATAACCCGCCAGTTCTCCATTTAACTGAACCGAGAAAGAAGGAGTAGTTACGCATAACCGTATCCAGTGAACAAACTCCATGGGCAAGTTTAAAGATTCCAAAACCGTTAGCAAGAACTCCCAATCCACTGAATCAAAAGCTTTAGAGATATCTATTTTGAGGGCGCATCTAGACGAAATATTTGGTTTGTGGTACCCCTCCACCAATTCCGAAGCAAGAAGCAGGTTTTCGATCAAGAGCCTATCCTCAACAAAGGCAGACTGGTTTGGGGAAATAAACTTGGGGAGTATTTTCTTCAACCTATTCGCCAAGATCTTGGATATAAGCTTGTAAATCACATTACAACACGCAATGGGCCTGTAATCTTTCATCGTCTTTGCCTGCTCCTTTTTCGGTATTAATGCAAGAATAGTTGAATTAATACCTTTAGGCAGGAATCCCTTAAGAAAAAAGGATTGAATGCTAACCACCAGATCATGTCCCAAGACCGACCAGGATTCCTTGAAAAATTCCACAGTAAACCCATCTGGCCCAGGTGATTTATTCGTCGCCATAGCAAACAAAACCCTTCTAATCTCCTCCCCTGTAACCTCTGCAGTTAGAAGAGTCCTTTCTTCCTGAGAACATCGATACTCCAACAAAGCTCCCATCTCTTCTCTAGACGTAGCACGAATGTTTTGAGGTTTGTAATTCAAAAAGGTCTGAAAATGATCAACTGCCGCCTGTTTGATATCGCAACTACGTACAAGGGTTTCACCCGCCTGAGTTTGCAACTCTCTAATCCCATTCCTGACCTCCCTTACTTTAACCGCTCGATGGAAAACCTTGTTGTTCCTGTCCCCCACGTTCAGCCAGTTTAACTTTGCTTTTTGGGAAAGATAATTTTCCTCCATATTCGCCACCCATTCCCATTTCGTATAAGCCTCATTCTCCTCTGCCTGCGCTGCTTCCGATGGATATATCAAGTTGTGCTCCTGCTTCTCACAAAGCTCATCATATGCCTGCGTTACTCTCTTCGATATGTCATGAAGAGAATCCCTTGATATCTGTCGTACTATAGGTTTTAAATTCTTCAACTTCTTTGAGAACCGATAGAGCGCAGAGGTAGAATGAAACAGGGGAATAGTCGCATTCCAATACTCGCCCATTGCTGTGTGAAACTGAGGCAGTTTAGCAATTACGTTTGAGAATTTGAACGGCTTTCTGGGCCTAGTAGTCTCGTTTGAAACATAAAACCTGCACCTCTGATGATCAGAACAACCCCCCCCTTCATATACGCAATACGATTGCGGCCTACTACTGAGCCAACGATCGTTCATCAAAAGGCGATCAAGCTTTTTGCAAACCTGCCCCTGCATCCTTTTGTTCGTCCAAGTGAATAGTGGCCCATGATAGCCCATATCCAGGAGCTCACCATCACGAACAATCGCCTGAAAATCCTGCATTCCCCCCGTCAAAACCGAATCCTCACCCGAGTGCTCCTCTGTAGACAACGTCTCATTGAAATCACCCATCACTAACCAACTTATATTTCTGTAAATTGGAGAAGTGAAATGACTTCGAAGATCAGCCCATAATTCTTTCCTATCTTCGGAAAAATTAGAACCATACACGAAAGAGCACAAGAACTCCTCATCAATTCCATGCTGTTTCACCAACACTGATACTAATTGTCTACTTTTAAAAACTGGAGTAATACGAACCATGTCACTCCAAACAACCCAAATCCGTCCTAGCCGATGATGATCATAGTTATGTAAGAATGACCATCCTGGAAATACTGCTGAAACTACCTCCGCCGCCTTACTTTCCTGCATCCGAGTCTCAAGAATTGCACCAAACAAAAAATCATATTCCCTACACCACTTCCTCACCACTTCCTGTTTCCGTTTTTTGTTAAATCCTCTAATGTTCCAGAAAAACCCAGACATTAGTGTTTGTTTCGACAAGACTTGTTTTTGTTTTTCTTGTTCTTGCTCGAACTTGATGATGGAGAGGAGCTAGGAACAGTACTAACATAACGGTGTGAAGATTTCGATTCCCGAGGTAAAGGAGCTCTGCTACCCACACTCTGCTTTGGCTTCTCTTCTCCTTTACCCTGTTTAGACTCTACCTCTGCTGGTAGATTTTTGTTATGAACGTGAGCCTCTACCTCCTCAACATCTCCTTCCTCAACATCAGTCTCCTGATCTGCGATGGAAGCATAGCGAGAGCCAGAGCTCTGAATTTCCTCTCCTTCCTCAACTGCATTTACCTCCGTCTTTTTAGATCTAACCGGGGATTTAACCACTTGCCAAACTTCCGGAGAGTGCGAGCGACTTCCCATCTCCTCGACCCCCGCTTTACTAGCTTGCGGCGTTTCCTCAGCTTTCTCCTCTGACTGTATCAATAAATCCTTCTTCGGGGTACTCTGACTCGAGGAACCCACATTCTCCCTCACCTCTCTGTTTTTTGCTTGCCCTGAATTCACTGGAGAAAGAATAGACTTCTCTCTTTGCAAAATCACTTTATCTCCAGGCTTCGCCTTACACTCCGATATAGCATGACCCCATTTCCCACATGAGACACATCTTGGTGGCAACCAAGGAAACTCATAATGAACAACTGTGTCAAGCCCCGTACTTGACTTGAAAGAAAAGCACTCTGGCAATGCCTGTTTCAAGTTTACCTCCACAAAAACTCTGGCTTCCTCAAAATCTTTGGCCCAGAGAGTATCCGGATGGAGTTTCTTCGGCTCACCCAGAGGGCTTGTGAGGAAGCTCAATCCCTTCCAAGTAAACATACTTTGCGGGACATTTCGCAAAACAACCCACATCGGAAGCACCGTGATCTCCGGCTGTGCCTCCTCTACAATTGGACTCCACTTAGAAACAATCATCGGAATATTTTTAATACTCCACATGCCTCGCCTCAAAACTCTTTTCCTGATAGCAGCGTCCGGAATCTTAAATTTCACCGTTGTTTCATCAACAACAAACACTTCTACTTTGACCGATGAATCCCCCAACGGCCAAATCTTGTTTACCGTCATATGAATCAAACCCACATGCGGTGCCTTTGACACAAACTTCCCCACAATACAGTCATCCCAAAGCGGAGGTGCGTTCTCAAACACACAATCCGGGACCCTGATAGTTTTCACCCCTTCAATCTCCTCGACCTCAAACTCATATCGCTGCAAGCGATCTTTCTCAGCAACAACTGAAGAGTATGACCTCCCTGCCTTCGCTGTATCATTCACCACCGTCTCGACTTTTGCTTCTTTGCTTTGATCACTTTCATCTCCCACTGCCTCCAAACCTTTCTCTTGCACTTCTTCATCGGTTTGAACCTTCTTCGACTTACCCAGCTCCTCTGAAACACTCCGAGCCTCCTCCGATGCACTCCTAACCTCCCCTCCCGACTGCACTCCTTCCTCCAGAAGCGGAACCGACTGGTCCGGCGCCGCCATGACGCCTGAGCCCTTTCTTGGGCTGGAATCCACAAAACCCTAGATCGCCTTGTGTGTCCCTTCGGGGACATCCGATAAAATTGGAACAATTTAGTTAATTTGATTAAAGAGAAGAGAATTACAACTATGTTTTCACGTAGTCACACTAATATTAACTTGTGTTTCTCATTCGTAGTTTTTCATAATTATAACATGGCTTTGAGGTGAGACTTGGCTCAGTGATCAACACGGATTTTTCAAAACCGGTTCCGGAAGAGAGAACCGACTCAGATATCAACATGGATTTCTCAAAAACCGGATTTGGAAATGAGAACCGAGTCAGATAGCAACATGGGTTTAATCTGATTTTGATCCCAATTTAGTTAATTTGATTAAAGAGAAGAGAATTACAACTATGTTTTCACGTAGTCACACTAATATTAACTTGTGTTTCTTATTCGTAGTTTTTCAAGGGACATTTTTTCATAATTACAAACAAAAATCTGATTAGTGTAAGAGATAATTACTCTTAGTGTTCTCTGATTTCCATTGTGTATTAACTTTACGAATGAATTCTTCAACTCGTCTTCGAAGCACACACTCGACTTCGCTCTCATTCTCTACCTCCAAGCTCTCTGTTTTCTTCATTCTCCCTTTCTCGTCCTTCTCTGAAAAATCTGAACCGGATTTCAACCTAGAAGACATTATCTGCAAACCGAGTTTGGACGTCAACGATCGTTCAGAACCGGGCGGTTTGGAGGGGATAAACGATTTAGATATCAACACAGGTTCTTGTAAACAGGGCTTTGAGGTAAGACTAGGCTCAGTGATCAACACGGATTTCTCAAAACCGGGTTTGGAAGAGAGAACCGTCTCAGATATCAACATGGATTTCTCAAAACCGGATTTGGAGATGAGAACCGAGTCAGATGTCAACATGGGTTTCAACGAACCGGTATTTGGTTTGTCTTGGGAACCCGGTTTAGAGTTTCCCAAGAGGATTAAGATGATGATGAAGTTACAGAAGAGGAACATGAATGAAGAATTTGATGCTGTTTTGTTGACGAACTCCAAAACAGAATCTATCACCATCTTGAGAAACAGAGAGTAGAGAGAGAGAGAGAGAGTAGAGAGAGAGGAGAAAGGTTGTTTGTGAGAAAGAGACGGCTTTTGAGAGACCTTTAAATTGAAGAAGAGACTTCTTAGACAAGTAGATGTTGACAATGACTGCTGAATAAAGTAGTTGGGATTATAGTTGTTTAATGATAATCTAAACAAGTCATTATTAATAATTTGATTTACTGTATCAAAGAAGAAACTCCTTGCCAGCTAAGTTGTAATAAGTCATCTTAACACCTAAGTCTCCTTTAAGACACATGGGTCTTTGTTAATTTAAATATCGTTATCGGAAAAAATGTAAAACAAATCATCCAACTTTCAAATTCTGGGCCAACAAAATTTGATAAGAAAAATCAGTTTTTAATGCACTGTATTATTTTGAAAAAAATTAAGTTACTGCCCAGTGCCCAGACAACAACTAATAGTAGTACTATTTAAGAATTTATATAATTGTCTATATTTTTTTTTGGTCTTATAGAAATAGAACAATCAGTTCTCATCCGCAAACAAAAAGAATAAAAGACTGATGGACTTACTTTTGCAACTTTGAATTCCTTGAGTAATCTTTAAAATTATATCAATATGATCGAAGATGTTTTAAAATTTTGTTTCTAAAAGAAAAATATGGGATCGTTGCAATAAAACCGATTCTTTGCAACAAAAAATATCTTAAGAATTATTTTAGCATAATGGAATCTGAAAAATGATGACCTTTGCGATAAAAAGAGATTTGTGCAAACTTAATCATTACAAAAAATATAATTGTATAAATATTATATTTATTCTTGATATTTTTTAAGATTGTTATGGTTTCGTTATCCTTACTTTTTTTGTTAAAGGATTTCGTTATCCTTACACGAATTTCCGGGGAAGAAAACATTTTTACACAGATAATCATCGATGTACATATTTCGTAGCTGTGTGTCTGTTCTTAGTAAGTGTTATTTATTTATTTAATTATATTTAGGAATTTATTTACGTCAACATAAATTATATTTTCCGAGATATATATTATTAATAAGAGACAATTTGCTATATAGACTAAGACCTGGTCAAAATTTGCCAATAAGGAAAAACGGTGTTTCAGGTGAAAATTTTGAATTCCAAATTGTGGCAGATTACGAAAAGAACCCTGAAGCTAACTTTTTCTGTTTTGCTAATTGTATTTTTGATTTAATTTAAATAACGAAAGAAAAGATAATATCGACATCTATAGGTTCCTGTAGATAGCGTAGGTTTGCTTGTAGGCATTTGAGAACCACAAAATATAACAGTTCTGGAATTTCTCTCTCATCAATCTTCTTTTTTTAACATATAAGTTATACAATTATATAACTTCTTATCAAACTACATACTTTGTTAGCATAGTAAGTTTCTGTATTCTTGAAACAAAAATAATTTTTGTATTCTTTGACACCTCTGAGTTGCTATATTTGATTTGATTATTGATTATATCAGAACTCATTAACATATACATTATACAGTTATATTAAACGTTATCAGTCTAAATAATTTTATTCATGTGTATACATCTACTTAATATATAAATTATACAATTACATAATTTTTTTTATCAAACTACATACTTTGTTAGCATGATAAGTTTCTGCATTCTTTAAAAAAAAAAATTGCTGCATTCTTTGACACTTGTTTATTTGGTTTGATAATTGAATATATCAGACCTTTGTTAACATATACGTTATAGAGATACATGAAACGGTAGCAGTATAAATAATTCTTTAGCGCTGTTTTTATCTGATATACGTTAACATATAAGTTATACAATTACTTAACATATTATAAAGCTATATAATTTGTTAGCGTGCTTAATTTCAGTTGCTATAATTGGCTTATCGAGTATTAATTTAAATTTATATGTGTAATAATATAGTTAACATGTTAAGTGGAATATTAGAGATATATCAAAACATTTATATGGTATAGTAAATGAATTGTAATCATCTGTAAAATATATTAGCAATCTAACACTCAATTTAGAAACCTAATTCTAAATTCAAAAATAATTTAGAGTGAGTGCAACTTTTGGATTCAAAGATAACCTGCTATATATTATCCAACTATATATTATTTTGATATATTAAAACATTTGTTAGATGGTATAAACATTTGTTGATTGTTAACTTTCAAATTAACATTTTTCCAACTTAACTCATCGAGATCTCCGTCTTCAACAATCTCTCTCTCAATCTCAGATCCATAATTTTAGAGAAGAAACAAATTTTTTAATTTACATCAGCAGATACTTTCAGAGAGGAGACGAAACTAAAATAACTTTGATTTAAATAAGATAAACAAGTTTGATTAGTTCTCTCGAAAAAGTTGAAACCAAACCAGAGAAATTGATCAGTATGGTTTCTGGGTCGCCAAAACTGCTGGAAAACGACGGTTGCTCCATAGTCGTTAGAAGCTTCCCCAATTGTGAGTCTCGTAATCTTTTCGCTTCTTCATGATCAAACGCATTAAGGATGGCCTTCACGACTTTCAATTTCTGGTAAGAGTTAACCTTCTCACCTACTGGTTCATGACCGGCGGCGAAAATCCTTCCGGGAAAATTAAAATTGGCAATGTGTTTGGGTTGAACTGACAAGAAAAACAATAAATCAGAACGGATGTACTGAGAATCAAGAAATTACAGTTGAAAGTAAGAATATTTGCAACAAAAAAATCACAAATTTTACCGAAGATGGAAGATGGATAGTGGGAGCGTGGTGTAAATGGCTTGAGGAAAGGACAAAAACTGTCTATGGACTTTTGTAGTTTTGAAATCGAGTCTAACAAGAAGTTTACCCAAAATATTATATTCGAACCAGATTTATTCGAAACTGTAACAAAATATCGGTGATATTAACAAAGAAAAAAGCAATAAATATCGTATTTTAAAATATAAATAAATATAGTATTATCTTCTCATTCAATAAAATTATTAAATCTGACACACAATCTCAAAATGCAGATGCATGATCTTAGTTATAGGTTCGATAGTATAGGGGTAATATTGTATTAAAAGAAATAGCACAGTGTCGAAATAGTGGACTTTCCTTCTTAGCAAATTATGATCAGTCCCAAGTATATACGACACATTTTCTTTATTAATAATTGGGACCTTTTAAGTGTACAAAAGGAATGGTTTACATGATCCTGGTTCAGTGGTTCGTATACGGTATACCGTATTGTTGGATCTTAGTGTCGAGCACTCCAGCTAAACCCGGTTGGTGAGATTCGACAGTGACTTCTTTAACCTGGTCGGCTAGTTTCTTCGTGCGCTTCTATGACCCGGATAACATGGTTAGGTGGTTTCTGTATATAAGAAAATTAATGTTTAATTATAAAGGTTACTCGTTTTGACCAGTCCACAGGCAAATACAATTAGGGGACAAATCTTTTGATACAAAACATTGGCATATCTATTTCCAACTCATCTTTTTGTATTTCTCACTCTTATTATTTCACTCCAAACTAAAATCTTTGTACTCATTTACTCGTTTATTTCAATCCAGACTGGATGTATTTCGTTCTAAATTAACTATCCATTTATTCATATTTTCTCTCCATTTTCTGTCTAGCACTTGATCAATTGTTGTCATCCAAAAATGAAACATATCCTTGTAAAACAAAAATATTTGATTGTTGATCCTTTTAAATCAACAATATTTTGTAGTTAATTACCAAATGACTCGTCCATATCTAATACAGCATGTTCTTTTTGTGGTGTGATCAATTCTGCTTCTAGATTTCTTTATAACAAAAATATATGATCTATTGTTTCCGTCTTGTTTTATAAGCTGTTTTAGCTAAAAACATAAAAATTAATTATTAATTATTATATATCCATAATACTAATGCCCACTTGATGATCTAGGTCAACCTATTTCCATACTTGCTTCAAGTTATTTTAATACTACATTTGAATTAATTATCATCAACTTAGAGTTTTTAGAAGAAAAAAAATTCCAAATATATATAAAATTCTAGCGGAAAACATATATAAAATTAATGCTATTGTGGATCTTTATCTTATCCCGATCTAATACAAGTTTTAGAGCTTTTTTTTTGAATAAATGTTAAATTTATTCTAAACAAAAAAACGTTTTTAAATCGAAATGTTTACGAGTTTAAGAAAACACAATCTAAAAAAACTTCCAATTCGAAATTTCAGTGTGGACTGAAAGCTAGCCAGAGTTGGTAGCCCTCTTCATAAGTCCGATCTCCAAACAAGCGAATGGAGTTGAACCTGTTCTTCATACCTTGTCTATCCTCCTTATTAGGTGCTGTGGAGCTGAGTGTTGCTCGCCATGACGTTTGCCATTTCTCTCACCCCAAATGTAGTATATAGTAATTTGGAACAGGTTTCTAACCGTGAACCCTCTTAGACGACCCTGATTCTGGTGAATTAGGAGTGTCAATAAATCCTCCCAGCTGCAAGTAAAATCATTCCCATGAATTCTTCTTGCTAGAGCAGTCAAAATCTGAGAAGTGTATGGACAGTCAAAGAATAGATAATCCCTGCATTCTATTGGCCGGATGAAGGCAGAACACGCATGAGGTATAGAGATGAGTACTCCATGTTAACATTCGGTCTCCAGTTGGAAGCCGGTTTAGAATTGTAATCCACTTGTGAAAACCAAATTTAGGGGTGTTATGAGTAAACCACACCACCTTACGCCATGGTGCAAGAGGATGTGGTTGCCGTAACAGTCAGTGGCGGAGGCAGAAATTTTTTTTATTGGGGGCATATATGGGACATGTATAATTTTATTAGTGGGGGCATTATTAGTTTGATTTATAAGTTACACCAGTTTTAATAATTTACTGGGGGCATATGACCCCAACATATTCTATGTGGCTCCGCTACTGGTAACAGTTCCCAGGTCTGTTTCGTACTGAACCGATGCTTATACTCGTCAAACTTGTACCTCCAGAGTACGATGTCGTCCTCATCAGGCTTGTAATGATTACGGGCTGCAACAATCTCGTCCTCGATTCTGTTAAAAATAGGGAATCTATGTCTTCTTCTGCGATGAGAACAGAGTGCAGTAGCGACTGTTGCTTTTGAGTTCAGACCAAGATCAATGTACCCTCTCTCTCCTGTAAGTATTAGAGCATTATTTATGAATGAACTAGGATAGTCTATAAGAATCAAGAATCTAAAATCAAAACAACTTGTAGATGGGGTTAATATCAGTGGATAGTACAACCTAAATTTCTGTTCGGTTCCATCAGGTTTTTGATTTTCATTGAACGTCGCAAATAGAAACCCATAATTGTTATTGCTTGGTCTCTTTGGTCTCTTTGGTATCCCTTTACCACTTTCCACATTTTTGATAAAGTTTCCGTTGTATTTTGATGCGATATACGGCGTTGTTAAGTTCTCGTTACAGGCAGAAGGCCATCCGATATACACCAAAGGTAAATCATTCACGCCTTCTTTCTCCATTGCCCAAACAAACGTATCAATTATCACATCAAACATGTTTGAGTAACCTAGTGGACCTGTGACATCCCAAGAATTAGGTTTAGGGCCTATTTTTTTGATCAAAACCCTAAAGTGTTAACCCTAAAACTTGTCGCCGAAGAAACCATAATCCTAGCTTATTGAAGAAGAAAACCATAGCTTGCAAAGCCCAAGAGTGAAAGAAAGTATTTAAGCTAATTCTTAAGAGTTTCTGAAGCCTTCAGAGCCTAATTTTCGTGGCCCTAATATAAGGAGAAGGGAAGCCCAATGTTAGAAGCCCAATGTTAGAAGCCCAATCGGATCAATAAGGGCAATTCTGACTTTCTGCAATCAGACTTAGAATTCTCTTTTCCACTCTATAAATAGATGGAGCTCGTGGCAGAGAGAAGACAGAGTGATCTTGTGGCGAAGCCCTGCCGAAATCATGTTTGAGCAGCCACCATCAAACACCTCGAAGGAGAAGCCACTGCAGCCTCTAGAAGACAGATCGGACCAGTCGTGGCGCAGAAGAGGAACGAACAGTCAAACAAATTTGGATCGACCTAAAAAATTGGTGAGAATGTTCTCGACCCTTAGACCTAGCTATAGCCGAAAGCCGTTTATTATTTGGAGCTACGGTTTGAAAGTTATGAGTGTTTTGCCGAGTCATATCTGTGCAGATCCGATCCGCGAGCAGCCAACTTGCGATGTGTTTTCCGGCGATCTAGGAAGTTTTGGAAGACGATCTACATACTGGCGTGAATATCTTTAACCCATCTTTCGATATCAATCTTCAGATATCTATTCCGAGCTGTGACCAGAAAGTTATGACCATTTTTCTTCCATGTATCAAATCTATCCGAATGTGAATCAGGTTTGCTATTTTTCTTCAAGTGGCAAAGGTGAGGACAAGTTTGTGGATTTCTAAGATATATTAGTTGATTAGTAATATGTGTATGCTTAGTGTAGGTATTAAACATAACTGATAATTGGTAGTTGATAAAAGGTAATTGATATTGGTTGTTGATTGTTTATTGATGATGATACATAATGAGTAATATTGAAATATGATAATAAGAATGTAAAATACTTAGTTGCTAGTTGGAATAATACTTATTTGGTTAATGACGGCCTACAACGAAGAACTGAATATTGTAAAGTTATAGTGATCGATAAATTGTTTGACGTTTTACAGTGAAAGACTGAATATTGTGAAGCTGTAGTGATCGAGAAAGGGCTGACGAGCCATAGTCAAACCCTGTTGAAGGTAGTGGCACCGGTAACTTTTCAAGCCCAGAACGGGTGGTGGCAGAGAATGAGCACCACTGACGGAAGTTCTTTGGGAATGTGAAATAGACTATTTAGGTTGATTGTTTTGAATGATTGAATGATTCTATTTATTTAGAAATATTAAAATTATATATATTATATAATAACATATATATTATATAATAGTATTAATTATTCTAGGTTGATTGTTACTTGAGTTTGATGTCTATATTTTGTATATATATTATTGTTATTTCAAATAATATAACAAAGAATCTTGTGTGTTCCAAGAGTACATCTTCACTGAGTATTTTTTCCTAAATACTATCCCCTATCTTCTTTTTCAGGTGAGACCAAAGAGTAGTACTTGTGACAGTTGTTGCGGTATTATGTCCGGAAGTCAGGAGCGCATTTTGTAATTATTTTTAAGAAAAATTTTAATTAAATTATTTTTAACTTCTTCAAATATTTAAGATTTTCGAGTTTTCGATTTATATATTTTTAAAAAAAGATTTTTGATAATAAATGATTATTTAATGTGTTCATTATTATTTTTAAAAAGCTGTTAAATGAAGGTAATTCAAATTAAGTTATTTTTGTGAAATTAAAGTGTCTCGGGCCATCTTGAACCACGACCACGTCAGTGTCCAAAATGGCATAATCAAGACGGATGTTTGGCAGGATTGGACGCGTAGGAGAAGTAAGGGTAGATATAGACGAGGAGTGGCGTACTTGTTTGTGACAAAAACTTAAGCACTGGGGTGAGTTGTTCACGCGCGTGGGCGTGAACACTCCCGCATAAGGTGGGTATGACTGGCCAAGGTTGGTCATAGCCACAGTGGTGCTGATCAAGATCGAGAGACTCCTCGACTTGACGAGGTTGGTGAGAGACTGCATGACGGGTAGGCGGGTAGCACATGTGAGACCCGAATTGTCCCAGGAAGTCTCCCAGGATGACTTCATTCCCGACAGTAATGAAGGTGATGTTGACATCAGCTAAGTAAAATTCAATGTTGGTCACGAACCTTGTGTTAACAGCGTCTGCACTGACCGCAAGAAGCGCCAAGTCTTGGTTCTTGACGCCTACAATGACTCCAATATTCTGGTTTCCGTGAAAGGAGATTAGTACGTGAAAGGAGATTAGTACGTCCATGTTTGTGTCGGAGATCCGAATTTTAGGACTTGTAGAGGTTGATAACTTAAGATGGAGGCGGGGGAGGTTGTGTCCGAAGAGACCGTAGCTCAAGCCAATTTTTGTTGATGCGTCTACAAAGCCACTATTAACGTTGTAGTTGAACAGAAGTGCCATGCACGAGAGAGTGAGCATGAACGTTTTTGTAGAATAATCCATACTGAATCTGCAAAATCAGTAAGATAAAATGTTATACTTTTAATTTGAAATGTAAATAAAATAAAAAATTGAGATGTATATAATTTTTGTCCTCAATGTATACAACCTCTCTTATGATACATCAAAGGATCATACTTGTTTCAAGAACGGACACGACAGAATCAAGCCAAACTTGTTTCTTGTTTCTATTATCTTTTTTTTTTTTCCGTTGTCAATTGTGTAGTTCGTAGGTACTTGGTTGTAGGTACGTGCAATTTATATACTATAACTTGTGATATGTTTTTTTTTGAATGAATGTTAAATTTATTCGAACAAAAAAAACTTTTTTACATCAAAGATGCTAGCAAATTAGAAAACAAGTTTCAAAGATTCAAAACATATTATTGTTGTCTTGAAGCTATCCAAAGTTGAAAGCCTTCATCATATTTCCTGTCTCCGAGTCTTTGAATGGAGCTGAAACGGTTCTTCATGCCTTTGTCGATTATCCGGATAATCTTTTGCTGGGAAAGATGGCTTTCGCCATGACGTCGCCTGTTCCTCTCGCCCCATATGTGATAGAGAGTGATGTGGAAAAGATATTTGAGTAGGAACTGCCTTAGGCGAGTTCTTTGTCTGAAAACAGAGGTGACTATGTCGTCCCAAGCACAAGTAAAATCATGTCCAAAAACACCTTCAGCTAGCTCCGTCCATACCTCAGTGGTGTATGGGCAACCAAAGTAAAGGTGATCTCGAGTTTCCAGCGGATGGAGGCAAAACACACATGATGTAGAGATATGATTACCCCAAGCTAACATTCTGTCTCCTGTAGGTAATCTATTAAGTACTGCAGTCCAGGTGTGGAAGGCGTATTTGGGTGTGTTGTGACTGAACCATACGAATCTGCTCCAAGTGACTCGCGGCTTAGTTTCCCGAATCTGTTCCCATGTAGATCGAGTCTCAAACTTAGGCCTGTAATCTCCTGTTTTTTGTCACCAAAGCACAACATCCTCTTCTCCAGGTTGGTATCTGCGTCTCATGTCCTCGATTTCAGCCTCAATTTGGTTGAGAAAGGGAGATCGATGCTGCCTACGTTGTCTGTTTGAGTTGATGACTTTTGCGACTGTTGTCTTGGAGTTTAGACCAAGATCTATGTATCCACGTTCTCCTGTGAGATCAATCAAACTTCCCATCCTCGTCCATACATCAAACCAGAAGTAAGTGGATTTCCCATCCTTAACTTCCATTCTAATGAACTCTTTCGCTCTATCTCGTATTTGGAGAATATGTTTCCACATCCAGGACCCCAGCGATGAGCTAGTAGGTTATTTAATGCTCCAGATTGATGCGCCTCGAATAAACCGAGCGTGAATCCACCTGATCCGAAGAGATGATTTTGCTGTTTGTATGCGCCAGAACAGCTTCAGAACACAAACATCATTTGCTTCCCTTAGATTTTTCAGCCCCAATCTGCCCTCATTCTTCGGAAAGCACACATCACTCCAAGCCATATTCGCCTTTTTTGTGTTAAGATCAGGACCTGACCACAAAAAAGCCGAGCAAATCTTTTCAATCTCGTCGATACAGCCTCTTGGGAGCCAAAATGCTGAGATCCAGAAATTCGTTAAACTGGCTATAACCGAAGTCAGAAGTTGTAAGCGACCAGCAAAAGATAGAAAACGAGATGTTCAAGAGTTTATTCTCCGGCGAATCTTATCGATACGGGGAGTATAATCGGTCTTGCTCATCTTCTTGGTAAGCAATGGCAGACCAAGGTATCGAACAGGTAAAGATCCTGCCACAAAAGGGAAATTCGCGAGAGTTGTAGTGCGAACAGTTTCTGTCACTCCAGCCAGGTATACCGTGCTCTTCTCAACACTGATTTTTAGGCCAGATACTTTAGCAAACTCATCAAATACCGCAATGATTCCTACCATTGAAGTCGAGCTGCCGTCAGAGAAGACCATTAAATCGTCGGCAAAGCAAAGATGTGTAAGTGTGAGATCTTTACACTGTAGGTGAAAACCAAATCGCCTTTCTATGGCCGCTTTATCTAGCATCTTCGAGAGGACGTTCATGCAAATCACAAACAGATAAGGAGATAAGGAGCATCCCTGTCTTAGTCGTCGCTTGCTACCTAAACCCTGACTAATTCTGAAGCAAGAAGCAGGTTCTCTATTAAGAGTCTGTCTTTGACAAAAGCAGATTGGTTTGGAGCAATGAACTGAAGAAGGATATAATCTTGGAGATGATCTTATACAAAACATTGCAGTAAGATATTAGCCTGTAGTCTTTCATCTCAATAGCTTCTTCTTTCTTTGGAATGAGTGCAAGAATAGTCGAGTTAATTCCTTTAGGTAGAAAACCCTTGACAAAAACGCATGTTTACTGAACACGAGTTCTTTACCGATTATAGGCCAGGCTGTTTTATAAAATTCCACAGTGAATCCATCTGGCCCCGGAGATTTCCCTCCAGCCATAGCAAACAACACATCATGTATCTCCTTCTCTGTGACATCACGAATAAGAACCTCCTGGTCCATTACTGAACATCTAAACCCCATCAGATCCGCTAAAACATCGACATCCAAAAGCTCAAACTCTGGTGGCTCTTGGTTCAGGAAATCTTCAAAAAAACCCCGAGGCTTCTGCTTTAAGTTCCCACTGCCCAGTAATGATAACTCCCAAAGCTGTTCGAATCTCTTTAATACCATTTCTCACCTCCCTTGCTTTCACAGCACAGTGGAAAGCCTTTGTGCATCTATCTCCCACACTTAACCAATGAAGTTTTGATTTTTGTTTCAGAAACTCTTCCTCCAACTTCGCTAAATGTTCCCACCTTTCAAAAGCTGCAGCCTCTATCTCTTGGTTAACTGAAGTAGGGTCTGAAAGAGTTTTTCCTGCTTGTCACACAATTCAACAAAGCTTTCCTTCACCTTGGTAGTAAGATTATGCAAATTAGCCCTTGAGATATCTCGGATAAGCCCCTTAAGATCCTTGAGCTTCTTCGTAAAACGGAACAACGTCGAGGTAGATAAGTGCAGAGGCTGCGTTTCTTTCCAGTAAGCAGAGAGCTTCGGTAGGAATTCTGGTAACGTGGCTATCACGTTTGTGAATTTAAAAGGTTTCTTCTTGTTTGCAATCACCGCGGGAGTGAGATGAACTCTGCAACGAAGGTGATCCGAGCAACCACCAGGTTCAAATACACAGTAAGAAGATGAGGACCTATTCAGCCAAATATTGTTGATCAGTACCCGGTCCAGCTTTTTGCATATCAGATCGTTGGATCTTTTGTTTCCCCAAGTGTATAAGGGGCCATGGTAACTCATGTCCATCAAACAGCAATCTCGCAGCAGATCCTGGAAATCCTGCATTCCACTTTCTGAGCCAGTAAATGTATCAGAATTTGATCTCACCTCTCCTGAAGTAATCTCGTTAAAATCCCCCAAAAGCATCCATCTCAGCTTTTTCAGAATAGGAGAACTAGAATGGCTTCGAAGATCATCCCAAAATTCTCTCCTCTCATGCTCAAAGTTCGAAGCATAAACGAATGATACCAGAAATTCCTCTGATTCATCTTGCAGCTTAACCAGAGCAGACACCACTTGTGCACTTTTAAAAACTGGGGTAACCCTGACTGTATCCTTACAAAAAACCCATATACGACCAAGTCTATGATGCTCATAGTTGCTCATAACTGACCAATATGTTTTAAGGATAAAAAAAAGTCGTCTAGACTTGAATATTTAATATTAAATTGGTATTCCAAAAAAAGATTGGTATTTTCTGTAAAAATAACGTTTAAATAAAAATATATTTATATATAATTCAAAAAGATTAAGCGCATTTCAAAAAACAAATGTGTATAGAACAGATAGTCGATTATTGTTTGGTTATATGTATTCATTAAAAACAAACTTCGATGGTCTGTATGTAATTAAATTTCGAAGATTTTCTTTATGTAACTGTATGGTGAATGGTTATCAAAAATAAAACTGTATGCTGAATGGAAGTGTGACTAAGGTGTGATTGCAATTTGAGTGTGACTGTGTGAGAGAACGATGAGATTATGTGTCCATTCAACCTAACATACAAGTCATGAAATGGACCACATCTCTTACTAACATTTTTGTATAACTGATTTAACACTCATGTCTTTAAACTCATGAAACTATTAGATAAGGAACTCAAAAAGAGGAAAAAAACAAGTAGAGATCACATGACACAAAAACAATATTTCTACATTACCAGCTTCATCCAACTCTAGATTGTGGAAGCTCAATACGTCTTTTGTAATTTATGCATGTTAATTCCTTAGTCAATTGATTCAAATTAGTTAAATTTTAGTATTCAACGTCATTCAAGTAGTTGAAAACTAAGTTCCGGATACAGTATTTTACGACTGAAACAAATATCATACATTTCTTTAATATCACTAAAGATTTGAGAACGTCTTTAAAAATGTAAAACTCTTAACCACTTGTAAATGTAAGAATTTAGTGAAAAGGCTTGGATTGAACTGTTATTTATATTTTTGATGTTTATTATTTGAATTTATAACGTTGATGTTTATTATTTGATTTTTTGTTTTTATTGTATAAGAAGAAAGCATCAAAAGCCAAAAATGGCGCGCGTCTGCGTTTCTGATGTTCCTCTTCATAAGAGTTCATATTTATATACCATTATACAATCACCAATAAAAACCGTGTAAAAAAAATAAAGAAGCAGCAAAATCCAACGAAATCATAAAACATAATTTTAAACCATAATCAAAGATTCCAATTCACAACAACCCGAAGTGAATCCAATCTCTTAGGCGTCACTGACGTGAGCACTAGCCGCCTCCATCAAACCGTTGCGTATCTGGTCGCTGATGTCCCTCACGTGTCCAGGACCGTGCGGGAGAAACACGGTCGTGTTCTTCGACGAGTTTCCAAGATCCCTCATCGTATCAAAGTACTGTGTGATCATGATCAAGTCCATCACTTCTTTAGCCGATGTGCCTTCTACTTTGCTAGAGAAGTTCATTATGTTCTCTCTCAATCCGTCCGTGATTGCTTGCCTTTGTCTAGCCACCCCAACACCACCTAAGTACTTGGATTCCGCTTCTGCTTCCGCTCTCTTCACTTGGAGAATCTTCTCTGCTTCTCCTTTGTACACACTCGCGAGCTGGAGCCTTTGTGCTGCATTTTAAAGTAGAACGGATGCAAAATGAGAAATGAAATCATCAAAAATGTGGGTTTTTTTAACTCCCCATGATGTGATAAAAGCAAGTGAACAATCAAAATGAAACCTTTATAAGCATTCCAATAGTAAATCATTCTCTGCTTTGATCTGTAGGAACAGAAATTAAGTTTACCTGCATTGATCTCGTTCATCGCCTTGCGTACAGAAGGATCGGGGAGGATATCAACCATTAGAATGTGCTCGATGCTGTATCCATAAGCTCCCATCACCTGAAGAAACAATTCTCAATCATGACCATTACAGAACTCGTCACTAGCTTCCTAAAAGACGCTATTTACAATCCTACATAGCCTCTCTATGCAATCCAAACATATTATAAAGGCTCAATTTCTCACTTATTAGTTAGCTCAAATGCACGAATCTCACAAACCATAAGTGAAGGAGAAAAGATTACCTTTTCGAGTTCCTCAAGAACAGACTTGGCGACTTCTCCCTTTTGTTCAAAAAGGGCATCTAGCGTCATCATTGGAACCAAAGCTCTAACCACTTTGATTTTGGAAACAAACATACATTTAGAGAGATTAAGAATAAAAAAAGAGCTTATTCGAAAGAAAGAATGAGAAAACAAAAAAAAACAAAAGTTACCATCAAATACATAAGCTTGGATCTGCTCTCTTGGGTTTTGTAGCTCATAAAACGCATCATCAGCACTAGTTTTCACTACACGATACTGAATCGAGCAAACCAGCTGCACAAATACATTATCCTGCAAACAATACACAAAAACCTACTTACGTCGATTTACATAGTAGCCCAATTTTCTTCGATCCACAAAAAAATCGATTAAAAAACTCTAAGATCAATCACTACTCCTTCAAGACTACAATTCGAGATTCAAATTTTGCTAATCCTCTGGGAAGAGAGACGAAATTGGTGGTGATCGAGGAGGATGTTGAAATTCAAAACCAACCTTTGTTTTGGTCTCGATTTTGACGTCGAGAGAGTTGATCCTGGTGGAGAGGACTCCGGCGAGCCATTGACCGGCGAGAGGGTTGAAGAAATGACACCCAGGCTCGGCTATATGCTCGAATCGGCCCCAACGTTCGACTACACCAACGCTCGCTTGATCAATGCAACCTCCGAAGATGCAAAACGTATTCCCCATTTTCTAAGCGGTTTCGAGAAGAAGAAGAAGAAGAAGAAGAAGAAGACGAAGAAGAGCGAAGTTTCAACTTGAGACCGATTCTCGTTTATACGATTCGATTTCTATTGAATGGGATCGGGTCCACTTTTGTTACGGAGGAACAAAGCCACCGTCCGATGAAGCGGTTGCAGACAAATAAACGGCTTGGATCACTGAGATATTATCAGCTATCCAATGTGCACGTCACCATTCTCTTTAGATATTTCGATATAATTTTCTTATTAAAAACACTAAGATTACGAAAATTCTTAATCTAATTTTCTTCATTTTTGTTAAGAGTTGAATTAGAGTTTGATCCAACAAGTTAAAAAGCAAAATCCACACTCCAATTATAACTAGATTCTTCACACAAAGTCATATGTGCTCTAAATACCATCAATCTCTTCTTCTAGGTCTGATAGTATTGGTGAACTTGCTTACAATTTTAAACGTCTATGCACACACTTTTTAAAATGCCGAACTCCACGATATGTTTGTGGCGAGCACAATGAACACCTCCGTGGCGAAAAGAGTTTTTAATAATTTTCCCAATATTTTGCTTCTTTGGAATTTTTTCTTCATAAATTAATGGGATGTAATAGAGTTTTTAGCTCTAATATTACTCAAAAGAATAACATCATTGTGAAAATAACAGAACAAAGTACGTTGATTAAATGGTAAGAAGACTACACTAAGATCAAATCAGTTTTTTACGTAGACTGTAAACCACACAACTTAAATTCAGAAACAAAACCGATTTAGAAAACTTGATCAGACGCTAGATCCGATCCAACACCCGCGTTATGTCTCATTAAAACCCAGAAAAATCCCAAATCGATCTCTTGTTATGTGGGAAAGCCAAAATTTTCAAATAATTACTATATAGTTTAGTAAAATTAGACAAATGATCAAAATCTCATAACCAATTCTTGCACGATCATTTTGTTTTGTTTCTAGTTTTTTTAAAACTTACAACTACCTATGATCTTTATTAGACTAAGTACAACTTTGCAAGAACAACCCCTTTCTTGCATTCATGCTAGCACTAATATGTACCTTCAGTTCATCTGCATTTGTGAATGTTTTTATTGATGAAAGTGAAAAAAAAAAAAGTAAGTGATCAAATGGGTAACAGACTATGAGTATATATGAGGAGTAATGTACATGATATGCATTGGAGTTAATATTATTAATCACCGACAAGAGTTTGTTTTAAAAGTACTAGAGAACCTTCTAGTATGGGATAAAAATTATCCTTAGGTATAAGAAACGAGAGTACGAAAATCATAGTTCTACCCATATTTACTATACTAGATGCCACATTTAAAAATAATAATGGATTTTGGATAGTTATTTTTTCCTTTTCCACTTACTTTCATTTGGTTCATTTAATGGTTCTTTTTTTTGATAGAATGTGAATATTATATCAAAAACCAATCGGAACGATTCCTTACAAAAGCTGGCGAAGCAAATTAGCATTCCTCGGATTCCAAAAAAGAATAAAAACCCCCGAGGAGAAGACTAAAAAACCTATTACAAAGAGAGCTAGCTAACTATACATAAACCAGTTAGAGCCCCAGCTTAGAGAGAGTCTTCTGCCACACCTGTCTAGCGAAGTCGCATTGAACGAGAAGATGGTCCCTCGTTTCCACCGCTCTACTGCAGCAGCAGCACTGATCGGTTACAGCTGCATTCCATTGAGCAAGACGGGCTCTAACTGGTAAGCGATTCCTCTGAGCGACCCAGAAAGTGAAGGCGTGTCTGGGAACATGGCCCGAGAACCACACCACTTTGAACCAAGCAACCTTAGGCGCCAATGGACGCGGCATTCCCAAGTTTTAGAGGAGTTGAAAGCCGAGGAATTAGCGTTGCCAGCGTCCCAGTAGAATAAATCCGGTCCCAAAGAATCAGTAGGCGGAGCGGTACGAATAAAGAGGTCCCTTATGTCATGCAGGCAATCGTGGCGAGTTCGAATACCGGGGAGAGTCCAACCAGCAGGAGAGCACGCCTCTTTGACAGAACTGCCCGCGGAAACACCAAGGAGACGAGGACCATTGCTGCCAGCAAAGTCCAATAAAGGGCCGAAGGTCGACCAGTGATCATACCAGAAGAGACATTCCTTACCGTCGCCAACCTTGCACCGAAGAAACTTCATTGCAAGCGGTCGCAGCTTGAGAATAAATTTCCAAACCCAGGAGGCCTGACATGTCAAATCCTGAGCCCAGAAGTTGATGCATTTTAGCCTGTGTTCCTTTACCCAGGCGACCCACAACAAACCACTACCTGAGAAAAGCAACCAGACCAAGCGCAAGTCAGAACCTTGTTCCAAAGTGAGAGATTGCGCAGACCCAAACCACCTTCGCATTTAGGCATACAGGCATGGTTCCAACTTTGATGCCTGTTTTCTTCTGAATATCCCCGGACCACAAGAATCTATTACAAAGGCCTTCAATGTCTTTAAGACAACATTTGGGGAGAGAAAAGGCACTCATCCAGAAATTCACCGAGCTGTATATTATCGAGGAGATCAGCTGTAAGCGCCCTGCAAAAGATAAAGGCTTCACCATCCAGTTAGAGAAGCGAGCAGTTACTGCATCAATGAGGGGGGAGTATTCACTCCGTCTTAGCTTCATATGCATAAGGGGGAGCCCTAAGTATCGGACAGGTAGAGAACCCTCGAGGAAACAAAAAGAAAGAGTCTCAGCGGTTTCCTGCGGGTTCAAACCTGAAGTGAAAAGGGCTGACTTATCTGTGTTCATGCATAAGCCCGAGATGCTAGAAAAATTCGAAAGAGTCTCCACAATTGCTTTCAACGACCCCGGTTTCCCATCATAGAACAGCATAATGTCGTCAGCGAAGGCAATGTGGGTGATTTGAGGATTACGACCTCTCGGGTGGAGGCCGATGTGGTGAGCAGCATAGCGAGCTTCAAGCATATTTCCAAAGACCTCCATGGCAAGGACAAACTGGTAAGGGGAGATGGAATCACTCTGTCTCAGCCCGTTGGTTCCTTTAAAGTACCCGTAGATCCCTCCAATAATGCAAACAGAGAAGCTAGTCGTTGACATACACTGAGCGATCCAGTTAATAAATGCATCAGGGAAGCCCGCAGATTAGAGAGCCTCTATAATGAATTCCCATTTTACCGAGTCGAAAGCTTTGCGGAGGTCCACCATTAGCGTTCCCCTGCGACCAACATGTTTCTGATTAGAACCCTGGATCATCTCGGTGGCTAGAAGAACGTTCTCCACCAGCAACCGACCTTTCAGGAAAGCTGTCTGATTGTTGGAAATCAGAGCAGGAAGCACAGCTTGGAGACGACGAGTCAGGATTCTAGAGATGACCTTATAGACGGTGTTGCAGCAAGAAATGGGCCTGAAGTCTTTTAAACGATCCACTCCAGGCTTCTTAGGTATAAGACAAATGAAAGTAGAATTGAGCTGCTTAAGCATTTTCCCACTTGAAAAGAACTCCAGGATAGCATTGGTGAAATCCACACCCACCACAGCCCAGGTGTGTCTGAAGAACTCCGCTGTGTAGCCGTCAGGACCAGGCGACTTGCTCAGAGGAAGAGAAAAAAGTTCAACCTTAACATCGGCTTCAGTCACGGGAGCAAGTAAAAGCTCAATAGCAGCACGGTCACACTTTGACCGAATATAAAACTGAACAGACTGACCATCCAAGGGAGAATAAGCCCCGTCCGTTCTGCCAAGAAGATTTATGTAGAAGTCGACACAGTGTCTTTGGATGTCAATGGGGTCCTCGAGCCGAATACCACTCTCGTCCATGAGGTAATGTATTTGGTTGGCGGACCTTCGAGCAGCCATGGAGCGATGAAAATAAGCCGTGTTTTTGTCCCCTGCATCTATCCAGTTTACTCTAGATCTCTGCCTGACAAAGCGCTCCTCCGCTACGGCAAGCTCAGACCATTTTGCAGCTGCATCCTTTTCCAGAAAAGCGGACCTGGGCGACGGGTCAGCCAAAAGGACTCTTTGAAAAGCTTCCAGAGTAGCTTGAGCCTCACCGACTCGGCGCTCAAGATGGGAGTAACGGAGCCTGCTAAATCCCTTGATTACTTGCTTCAGAGCCTTAAGTTTCTTCACGAGGATGAACATCTTAGAGCCAGTGAAGCGAAGGCTCTGCCAAGCCGTGGATATGGTGGGGAGGAAGTCTGGGTTATAAACCAAGAAGTTGGAAAACTTGAACGGTTTATTCGTAGCTACCTGAGGATTACCGAATTGAATACAACAGAGACTGTGATCCGAGAATAAGCTTTCACCGAACTGAGCAAAAGAGTATGGAAAAGCCTGGGTCCAAGCAACATTAACCAGGGCGCGGTCCAGCTTCTTCGCTAGAGGAGCCTCAGTCTGTTTGTTCCACCAGGTATATTGGTTGCCTGTGAATGATAAGTCTGATAACAGAGACAACTCCACACAGTTTCGGAACTCCAGCATGCCCCTAGTAATGCGTGCACCTTGCTTTGAACTATCCATGGGGTCAAGAGCCTGATTAAAATCTCCCAACAGAACCTGAGGAAGACCGGCCAAAGTCGGGTCCATAGCAACCTCCTGGATCTCATCCCACAATCTCGCACGCTCATCTTTTGTGTTTAAAGCGTAGACAAAAGAAAACACCAAATCCTGGTTTGAGCTCGGGAACCGAACAACACAAGTAATAACCTGCTCAGACTTCTTGAGAACGGAAACAGAAATGCTTGGATCCCAGAGAACCCAAATCCGACCCCTAGCCGAATGCTCATAGTTGCCCACAAACCTCCAGCCAGGAAAAGAGAACTGAACCAACTTCTGAGCCTTATGCTCCTTCACCTTAGTTTCTATAATACTACCGATAGTGGCTTTACTATATCTGAGCCACTTCCTAAAATTACTTCGCCGAACAGGATCGTTAAAGCCCCTCACATTCCAACAAAACAGGTCACCTATCATAATGGTTCTTTTTGGGTATAAAGATGATTGTGATTTCACCACGGATTTTTTTGCTGCTTCTCTTGCGCTTATGTATGAGTTGTTCATCTAATGATTTTTTATTTTATTTTATATATAAACTGATTTCGCCATGAATTTTGGGTAGTTATCTTTTGCTTTTCCACTAACCTTCATTTGGTTTCCATTCGGAACACCTCCATGGCGAAAAGTCAAACGGAAATATGAAAGAAAATAGAGAAAAACATTGGGAAAACGGCAAATGAGAGATTCTTAAAAATATTATTTAATATATAATGTAAAAATAGTTTAACCAATCATTAAGAAAATAGATTATAATTGGTCACAATGCAGTAAAAATAAAAATTATATAGAAATACTATGAAACTATAAAAATATCCAAAACACTCCAGCCCTGACTTAGAACTTTTTGTGCTATCATATTCTGGAGCGTGCTTTAGTTGACGCAATGAAAAAGATGTTCCAATTCCATCAACATCTTTGATCTTGATGTCATAATAGGATTCTATCGCTTCATATGAGAAAACTGAATCCAAATACTATGATTAAAGAAGCAGAAATCAATTAAAGAATAAAAATTATCACTTATCATTTCAGTAATTATACAAGAAAAACGAAATGCATATGAGATAGATATCGTTTCAGAGCATATTGTTTTGTGTTCACGGTATGAGGTAGATTTGGTTGATGGAGAACGCAAAGAGTTCTGGGAACTGAATTTTGTAGGTGTAAGTTTGGAGATAATCATTATACTCGATTGGCTTGACATGAGGGGATAATTTTTAAAGCTGTAGAAATGAAGGTCAAAAGTGACAATTTATAAATGGTGAAACAATACCTGATCAACAATGAATATATTAGGAGAACCTAGAATGATACACTTACTAATTTTGGTGAATAAATTTTTTTAGTTACTTAGCTTAGTTACTTTTTATTGGTTAAATAAATAAAGAAATTATATCAGGAAAATTCAGTTTTTTCTTAATTCTAGGAAATTTATTCCCATGTTTTCATTTTCACATTATATTTCCTTGTTAGTAAAATCTGGATCAATTCAATTACTCCATTTCTTGTATTTAAATAATTTGGTATCTAATGAACTGAGAGACGTGAAATTTTTCTTGAAAAAATGTGTTCTTGGGGTTTTAAGCTTTTACTACCTATCATTGGTATCAGAGTTTCCATTTCGCTTTTGATCTATACTACTTCATGGTATCAAAACCAATCTTCCTTCATCATCTATCTCGATTCTGATCTAGGCCACATGATTTGTGTATAAAAATAAAAAACAAAAATAAAAACAAAATTTTTTTTTACATTTTCAACATTTCAATTCACGGCATATCGATGTGTGAGAAGCTTTAGAAATTTGAAAGAGAAGATAACTATGATGAGGATGAATATGAAATATGATAACACCGTATTTTGACCACTTTTATGGGTTGTTTTGAAATACTTTTTGTATGTTTTTTATTGCTTTCAAGTGTTTTTTTTTTCTAATATTTGTAGTTCCAAGACTTTTCAGAAAACCTAGGGAAAAACTAAACAAAATGGATAGAAGACCAAATTTTCAGCTCAGAGTCAAACAGTCAGAAGTTCATCCTCAAATGAAGACATTCTCACCGTCCGATCCAACTCAAATTTGGAGATCTCAAAAATGGAACTATCAGCTTTCCATCACACCTTACAGAATGGCAATCCAATGATTCAATTAAAAGTTACGCAAAGAGCAAGATGTCCCATAAACCAGCCGGCAAACATTTCCACCCGCGGCCAACAGCCTGTTCACCACGGTTAAAAGCTATACGACCGCGGCCATGCATCCATTCACCGCGACCACGTCCTATCCGACCGCAGCCAGCCATATTTGATTTAGAAGGCCCATTTCTGAAGCCCAAGTCATTTTCTCAGCCTCAATTCCGGAACCCTAGAGACCATGAAGCATTGGAAACTATAAATACTTATCATTTAGGTCGTTTTTAGAGAGAGACAAAATACTTTAGAAAAAGACACAACTTTAAGCTTTTGTTTTAGGTTTAGGGAGAAAGAGATCTATCTCTTGAACCCTTTTTGTTTCTCTGTTATTTTCGATTTCTATTCAACTTTTTAATCCTATGTCTTTGCTTTCGTTCATCATGTCTGAGTAGTTTTATTGTTGGGTTTAAGGGATGTTCGATGAGGGTTATATATGTTCGATGAGGATTCCATTAGCTATTGAAGCCGAATCCTAGAACTTTATCTTCTAAACTTATTTATAATGCATGGGAGTAGCGTCATGAACTACAATCTGATCTAGGTTTTGGGTGTTGTGAAAGTTTTCATTCGAGGCCAGATCTAGTTCGAGAAGAGCAGATCGACCATAGGATTGGAAACCTACCTATGGGTGAGTTGTGAATATTGATGAGTCTTAAGCATATCACATCTTTTCTTTTCTAGAGCCAGAGTGGAAACCTATTGGTCAGTGTTGAGAGAGATAGTTGGTTATGATCACGACAATGGCGTATTCATACGTTTCTAACTCGAGTTCTAAAAGTTTTAGGTAGGATCTTTTTAATTTACTCTTTAAGCAATGTTTTGAATCGTTCATCCCCTGGAGAGAGTTTCCCTGAAAAGCCAGCGTCTCATCTTTATAAGTTTTTGCTAATTTCAATACAAGTTTTAGTTATTAGGTTGTTTTTCATTTATCCCAGCCGCTTTTTATTCAAAGCAATTTAGGTCTAGCCGTTTTCTTGTTTTTAGTCGATTTCATTAAGTTTAGTTATTAGGTCATTTTAATTCTCGTATTTTCCGTTAAGACTAGTTTTTACGTTTTGAAGACCCCACAAAAACCCCTACAATAATTGTCTGGTTCTAGACTTCCATGTGACTAGATTCTCCCGGAACGCTAGATAAGCTAAGAAAGAGTATTAGTTCCCTTCAATCAAATCAATAAGTTTCCTTTTTTTATTGATTCAGGGAAAAAACCTCCTTCTTAGAACCCATTAAGGGGGGCTCGGCCCGGGAAAGGGAGAGTGGCCGAGTGGTCAAAAGCGGCAGACTGTAAATCTGTTGAAGTTTTTCTACGTAGGTTCGAATCCTGCCTCTCCCACTTGTTGTAGACTGAAGTGAAGAGAAAGGAGGCATTCGTCAGCGTAGGAAGGCCCACCGAGCGAAGCTCTTTCTTTTTTTGGCCGTGCCGAAAATTTGATCGTATGTTAGTTAGAGAGGTTGGCGAACTACTACGATCAATAGATTCCCCATCTATATCCAATCCTAACGGGGAATAGAAGCGAGTCGCTTCTGGCTGGCTTCTATTCCTAGTCTTTTAGCTTATGTAATGGTCGGCCTTCCTACACGCACGCGCCCGCCGGAATGCCTCCTTGTTTGAGTTTTGGACGAAGCCAAGCCGATACATACAATATACGATAGGCGAAGGAAAGACCCCCATTTATTTCATAGCGCCTGGGAAATTTTGATCGAGGATTGGAGAGGTACTTTAGTAATTCGACTGAAAGGATAGGATAGAAGAAAAGGCTCGGGATAGATTTAGGAGTCTTTGTGCGAGCCGTATGCGGTGAGAGTCGCACGTACGGTAACGAGGGGGGTTCGCGTCTATATGTGTAGTGTGGTGGTTGGGCCTACCCACCCTATTTGTTCCATGATCTATGGGTCTGCTGGAGCTACCCACTTCGATCAATTAGCCAAGATTTTGACCGGATACGAAATCATTGGTGCTCGATCTAGAGGTATTTTTATGGGGATTCTATCTATCGCTGTAGGATTCCTATTCAAGATCACTGCAGTTCCTTTTCGGGCGGCTGTAGGACGGACGGCCGCCTATAGGTGGTAGGGTAGGGTGGGTGGTACCGCTCAGATTGCGGCCAATCTTCCTTACCGCGCACGGGCCGGGCTTAGAGCGAGTGAAACTCATGACTACCTCGTAAGGGCATTGAGACCATAGCATGTTGCCCGCCTAGAAGAGCCACTCGCTCTGTAGTGTTGTCACACAAGATAAGCACGCCGCCCGCCTGCTGGCCGGGCGAATCGAAGTTCTCTTCCAGTCAACTGTCCACCCAGTCAAGTGCAAAAAACACAGTAGAATCACGCAACGCACGCTGCTGGTGTGCTTCCTGCCCGCGAGGAAAGAAAGAAGAGCGACAAGGTTGAGTTCTAATTTGACTGTTTGCAGCATGGGAGCAGATTACCCAAAAAATCCCTGGGAACAATGAAAAAAAAAAAGATATCTCGGTAACAAAAACCATAGGGGGCTGTATTGGCGAGATCCAACGGTGAACAGCTGCCAAAAATCAAAACCGCCTGGAAGTCTGAGGACCTTTAGTACCGTACCCCCAAACCAGCAGCCTTCGCGCCAAGCAAGACCGCCCTTGTCCCTCTCCTTTCAGTCGAGTAATACCTCGGGAAGTAGGGCTCCTATTGACTAAAGATTGGTTTTTCGCTTTCCTTTAGAATGAAAGTAGCTATGAAGCCCCTACCTACAACCTACTTTGTTTGATTCAAAAGGCGAACAGCCCCCCCAACTAGTCGTATGGGGTGGGGTTTTTGTGGTAAGCTGCCTTGGATATGAGAAATTCCTAAAAAAAAGGCAATGTCCGCTATTAGACGAAGATCTTCCTATCAATAGATAGGTATTAGTGTTCGATATAGGGGATAGGATCTATCTGCTCTCTCTTAAAAAAATTGAGAGAGCAGATATAACGATATAAAATCGGAAGGATAGATAGACATATAAAGAAAGGGATGTCTATTCTATTCCTCTTTTTTTTATAGAAAGAAAAGATATCTCGTTCATCTATCTTTTGTTTATTTATCATTGATTCTATCTATGAATCAAGTCGAATTCGTTTTTGGCCGAAGCCCCGAATGGATTGGATTGTTTACGCCAACGAAATGAACGCGGAGCCCGTTCGGAATGCTTCTTCGATCCGAAAGTTCTCGCGTAGAGAATAAGATGCTGCTCCCCCTCCCTCTGTCTTTTTTCGCTTTGCTAATCTTCCCCTCTAACGGGGGCCAGGCGGCGGCGGGCGCGGGAGGAAAAAACCTAAGAGAAGACGCTCTTAGGTCCTTCTTTTTTCAGTGCAACATAGGAAAGCGCCCTCTTTTTGTCATCTCTGCAGCTTTCCAGATTTTGTATTGAACGCATGGCGTAGCTAGGACCTTCAAATCATGTTTGAGCCTATGTTCAAACAAAACCCATCCCCCGGCTGGAAAGAATGCCCACCAAGTTCTGATAAGGTCTCGACGAGCCCCAGAAAGGCTCGGCGAAGGGAGGGAGATGCGGCGGGGAAAGGAAAAGGCTTTTGGAGATCGAGAGATTTTCTTTCTTGGCCGAGGATGGCCTACGGTGCGTGTTATCTGAAGGGAGCACGCTTTTTCGACCGCGGTGCTATGATTGCCGGAGCCTCTCCTCGTTCCGCCCGCTGGCCTATTGGGATAGCAGCCTGCGGGCTTTCCCTGCCCATTAGAATATAATAAAAAATTCTGGCTCGGCCCGGGAAAGCGCTGGCAACAACAGAAAAGAAGGGGTCCATGTAGCTGCTGCGTCCGCCCCTCTTCTTAGTCAATGGGGCAGCAGGTTCGGCATCTACTAGAAAAGAGAGAATCCACTTCAGATAACCACACCTCGGCTAGGCAGCGTGTGGAATGGCCGAGAGCGGACCTTTTTGGATATATAATCCAAGTCGAGAGTTGAGTTACAGGAACAGCCGTCTGATGGAAAAAAACTTTCACGTTTGGTTCAGAGAGCACTTTTTTCGTTGAGAATTCCTCGTTCCCTTTCGTGTGAATTCCCCAGTGGTGAATTTCAAACTTGTGGGTCTACTCAATCTCTCGAGCCCCGAAGAAAACCCCCTCCCCCTCGGACTCCATATTCCTTTTGACTCTATATATGTGGGCACCAGATATCTATGAGGGTTCACCCACCCCGGTTACAGCATTCCTTTCTATTGCGCCTAAAATCTCTATTTCTGCTAATATTTTACGTGTTTCTATTTGGTTCCTATGGAGCTACATTGCAACAAATCTTCTTTTTCTGCAGCATTGCTTCTATGATCTTAGGAGCACTGGCCGCCATGGCCCAAACGAAAGTCAAAAGACCTCTAGCTCATAGTTCAATTGGACATGTAGGTTATGTTCGTACTGGTTTCTCATGTGGAACCATAGAAGGAATTTAATCACTACTAATTGGTATCTTTATTTATGCATTAATGACGATGGATACATTCGCCATAGTTTCAGCATTACGGAAAACCCGTGTCAAATATATAGCGGATTTGGGCGCTCTAGCCAAAACGAATCCTATTTCGGCTATTACCTTCTCCATTACTATGTTCTCATACGCAGGAATACCCCCGTTAGCCGGCTTTTGTAGCAAATTCTATTTGTTCTTCGCCGCTTTGGGTTGTGGGGCTTACTTCCTAGCCCCAGTGGGAGTAGTGACTAGCGTTATAGGTCGTTGGGCGGCCGGAAGGTTGCCACGAATAAGTCAGTTCAGTTTAGAGGACAGGACCGAAGGCAGTTCTCCGTGCACCGGACACGTAGCTTACCGAATCAGTTGCGACACCGATGGGAATG
Organism: Eutrema salsugineum; assembly: GCF_000478725.1. Taxonomy (NCBI): domain Eukaryota; kingdom Viridiplantae; phylum Streptophyta; class Magnoliopsida; order Brassicales; family Brassicaceae; genus Eutrema; species Eutrema salsugineum. The sequence continues at coordinate 13,468,107 of NW_006256829.1, forward strand.
CATGCTACGAAAGACAGGGTCGAGTCTGATACATCAACCGTCTACTCAATATCCTTAGTAGAGTCCACAATCACTACACGAGATGAACCTTGGTTTGGTGAATTGAAGTTCTCCTTAGGTGTAATAGGACTCCCAGTTACTGCGCGCGATCGTATAATGAGGTGCTCCCCGCCGGTTGTTGGAACGACGCGAGCCGGGACGGGCCTGGATTCAGAAAGATGAAGGGCCCAAAAGTAGAAATAGGGGGTTGCAAATTCCCCATCTCATTGGGGGCGGAAAACGAATCGACATCTCGATGTGATACAGCCTTTTCTTTTTTAGTTGGGAAAGAACGGCGAAGTCCATCCGAACCGAACCGTCCAATGAAGAATAAGAGGAGAGCAAAGCGCCAATAGCGCGTGAAGCGCATGCGGAGCAGGCTCGGAGAAAAATCAGTGTGGAGGAGAAGCAGCCGAGCTCATTCCCTTCGCATCCTGGGCCCAAAGCACTGCCGTCTTTCCTGGCCAAATCAAGGATTTGGGGCTTCTTGCTACGCTACTTAACTATATAAATCCTTTAGTAATATATAAATGGAAAGATAGATCCATCCATCTATCCTATCCGATTTCCATTTTGATATCTAAAAAACTTTTGTTTAAAAAAATTGGGTTTGCCCCCCCCCCCCCCCCCCCCCCGCTCATGAAACGGCTCTGCTGCATGAATGGCAGAGGGCCCGTAGTACCCAAAGCACTAGAGTGATCCAGTATAGGGAAAGGGCCTAGAAGTGCCTACTACTACACCATACTACACTTGGCTTTACACATTTACCAAGCTAACCCCTGTCCAGTGCCTGGCAGAGCTAAGGGGGCTTCAATCCTTATTCCTTCTCCCCATCTTCGCCCAGGCTAACGGGGCCTTACTTATTCAGGGGGGAGCCTCGAGAAGCACTGTTGAGAAGAAGATCCTAGGCCCCTCTTCATTCTCTACAGGGTTTCTTTCTTCAATATAGGTGACAATGAGCGAGGAAGAAATGGAAGAGATCAAAGACGAGAATAAGAAGCCAGTAAACTTCCTTTTTGATCATTTTGTTTGATAGAGGGGGATAGAAAAAATGGACAAAACTGACTCGCATTTCTCATCGAACAAATACGAAAAAAGAATCATATTGAAAACTGAAACCTCACCTCTCGTTTCACTCTCGAGGAACGCCTTACAGTCGAGCTCCTTTGTCACTCCGTGCCTCTCTAAACAAGTGCTCGAGTCATGACTTCGAGGAACGCCTTTTCAGTCGAGTTGTTAAAGCACCTCTCGCTACGCTCGAGATCTTTGAACCTTTTAGTCGAGTGCCTTCGGCCCTCTCCCACCAAGGATAAGGTCTCATCCTTGCTATACCCCTCTCCTTTGTTCTCAGTTACTCATCAAATGGCACTCAGTTCATATCTTTAGGTTCGATCATTGACAAGGTTCAAAGAAAGGGTGGGCCGTCGGTTTGAATCCAATATTATGCACTTTTTTTTGTTTCAAAAATACGGAATTCACAACTAGAAAGGGAAAGGTTTCCGCTCCCCGCCATCAACGGTAATCAATTCTTAAAGAGTAAGCTCACCGCTTTCTCGCTCACTCTTTCTTCTTTCCCTTTGGCTGACCTCGCTTGACGGAAGCCTGCTTATTTAGCGACACAACAAAAGAAAGCGGCGGGAATAGAAAATGTAGCCCCTATCTCTTACTTAAAAAGAAGAGGTCCAACGAAATGATACTGATAAAGGAGAGTAGAAGGTTCCACGAGTTATTTAAACCTCTCCTTACAGTCGAGTTATTCCGGCTTGATAGTATGAGAAGAGTTTGCACTGAAACTCTTTCTAAAGCAGATACCGGAGATAAAGAATCAAGAAACTAACTCCTCAAACAAGGAGTAGCCCAACCAGTTGTTCCGGTTGACAGCATTGATTCCCTTATTCTTTCGACACCTGCGACTACTGCTACTACTCCTATTTCTGCAGATACCTTATTCCCTTATTCTCTTGATGAAACTCTTCCTGCAACAAACAGCCATAAATAACATGTATTCTATTGTTTGTTGGCCTTTCTTTACCTGATGGATGAGCCATGCAGTGTCTGACTCCTGCTGATCTGAGGCGGGGTGGGCATGGCTTGTTCATCTATATTGCCCAGTATGGTAGAGAGAATCTTCATTGGTAGGTTCCCCAACCTTCAAAAGAAAGGATATGCACTTACTTAACTTAAGGAGACCTGCTTAGGTAAATTAGTGGGACCAGAGCTTCCACTGTATGGGTCATAGTTCTGCAGTACGCTCCTCCACGCCGATTCCCCAGAGTTGTATAGCTATAGAACCCAAATCCTGCTTTGAAGGTTCCCCTTCGAGCATGGGTATCATCATGTGGTGAAGAGACTTCTATTGATAGATTATATAGATTATCCGAGGAGCCCTTACTGAACTTCGCCCTTATCCCCTATCGTAGTGTGGTGTCCCCACCAGGCCTCCTCTCTCTTTGGTTTCGCCATTGGCTCTCCTTTCGTCCCCCCGAGCACCTTGTTGAATTGAATGAATAAGGAGTTCACTAAGGATCTTTGCCCCTGAACGTAGCTAGTAGCTTTAGAAGTAGATCTAGAGGTTGGAGTTGGAGTCGAGCTAGGATGAAACTTTTTCCATTGGGACCCATCTGGCTATCCAACTGGAATCAGACCTATCAGAGTAGTCTATCCCATTTTTGAAAAGAATTCCTTTCATTTCTTTTCAGCAGGAGCGCAGCGCTTTGGTGTACACCTGTCCCTTTTCCTTTTCTTTTCAGCCTGCCTGGAAGAACCCCTTTCACTCTCTCAGATGTGTTATACGTAGATTGATGAGGTGGGTTGGTCCTATTAAGTCTACTACTGTTGTGTTCCGATCCTTTCTGTGAGAACTTGTGACCGCAGTTTTCATCGACTTTATCTCTACCTTCTTGATCTTTGCACCACAAGTTCGCAGACAAGCCGCATTGTGAACTCACTCTTGCGAGTAATGCTAGAATTATTATTCTATAAGATAATACTTGGTTGGGAATCTTTTGTTCTTTTTTACATTACTAGGAAAACGGACTAGCTCAATGGATAATCCGATTCAATCCAACCTTCCAGCTTTCTATCTCACTCTCGCAGAAGGTCATGGGTGATACCGCACTGCAAACTTTCTATATCTCTGTCTCCAGCTAGTTAGAATTATTTTTTTCATCCGACGTAAAATAAGCTAACTCACTCTTTTCTTTCTCGAAAATCGGATGGAATTGCTTCGCACTACTAGTCGTCTATAATTCAAAAGGTCTCCGTCTTCCTGTACATCTCACTATACCTGTAGGAAGCCAATGGGAATGGGTTCTAACCTAAAAAGAGTGGTGCCATTACTAGAAGAGGGATTGATCGTCTGTCCTGCTTGCCTCTGTTATCTACACGAGAAAATGTACTAGTTATAAAGGACGAAAGGGCTTTCACTACCTCTCACTACTATTTCTCTTACCCGGAAAAAGCCTCCCATCTAGTTCTTTCATACCCGTTAAAAGCCGGTGCTCAAAGGAGAAGGAAGACTGGGGCTGCTGCAAGTTGATAGATTCCCCAGATCTTTCTTCCCAGGTGCGCTTGATTGGGACTCACCCCCATTAGCGCGGCCCTCCTAAATAAGAAAGTCAGACTGATCACTTACACTTAGAAGGGTAGGAAGGCAGCAGACTCCGCTCCGAGAAAAAGCATAAGCAGTAACTATCCTTCCACTAGTCAAACCAGGACCAGCTCCAGTAAGCATTACAATGAGGAACGCCTGGCTTACCTGGCTTGCCTGGCCCAACCTTCCCGAGGTATTTCTTACTCGACTAAAAGGAGAGGAACGAGACTGAAAGGAGAGGGAACTCGAGCATTTATTGCGAGAGGTCAATAAGGACTCCGAGTGAAACGCGAGGGGAATCGAAGGAGTTATCGCAGGGAACAATGGGCATCCCTGCCAAGAAAACCAAGAGTAGAGTGACGCGAAGGACCTGACGCAACTCTACTACCGCCCTTCCTACCAAAAAGCTAACCCAACCGAAGGAAATGACATAAGCTCTGGTAAGGGCTATAAAGAATCAAAATCTTTCCTCCCTTTCGTTCTACTTAGGTGGAGCAATCCGAACTCTCGACAGAATAGAAAAGAGGTTTTGATTCCTGTGTAGACACCTCAACGAACTCATGTGGACACTCCTCAGCCCGAGGACCTCAAATACACATTAAGATGTTGACCCGTTTTTCTTTTCTTTGCTGATTCCTCTCAATGAAATTTGCCATGTTGCACTAAGTTACTTACGGATGTATGCATGCAGTCCGGGAACACTTTGGGGTGAACACCCATCCGAACGAGTAGAGTCAATAGTTCAGCATTTAGGCTGTAACATTTAGCAACAAAAAAAGTCTTTAACCCAACAAGTGCTCTCCGAACCAAGCTAGATAGTCTCCTATCACTAGGCTCACCAACCTACCTGGACTTTGATTCTTATTATTCCTACCGGATATCAAAACCATAAGGATTGTTTCCAGCCATGAGTTCTCATATGACATAAGCGCTATTGGGTAGGCCATTCCATCAAATCGTTGAGAAGGGGCCCAATCTCGTATTTGATGGTTGGCGTGGCGATAGACTTCGCTTCTACGACTGCCTCCCCAACCGTTGCAAACACTGAGCGAGAACGGTAAAGGGCGTACAAACTATGTCGTTGCGCGGGGATTCACCAAGCTGGGGCAAATTAAGCCGTCCGGGGTTGGTGGGGCGGATTAGGAATGCGAAGGCCTTTACTTCGAAAGGAGACCCGCCCACTATTACCACGGAAAAAGCCCTTCCCTTTTCCTTCGCTACTAGGAAAGTAAGCAACCTCTATTAGCGCCGGACCTTGAGTCGAATTGATCGTGTCATGTGCAACGTCCATCAATGATGGTTCATTAATGTCCATAGATTTAGACTCCTTCCCCCTTCCCTACTACGAAAAAGATCGAGAGGAGCCCGAACCAAACCAAGAACGAAAACGGAAGCCTTTCGATTCGCTCCCCATTCTCTCTTAAATAAAGCTCGCCCTCGAGCCCTGGGCAGGTCGGCCGGGTCTTTCTCTGTTGTTCTGTTCCTGCCATGAGAAAGACGCACGGAAGAGGTATGCCCAGCGCGCGGAGGATCTGCTAAGAGTTTCTCTTGTCTCGGTAGGGAACTGTACGATCTTTTCCCCTATTATATTGAATCAATAAAAAAAGAGGTCAGTGCTACGGCCCCTATTGCTTGTTTTGTTTGATCCAATATTGACCGGGGACGAGTCCCGACTTCCATAGGTCCTAGGTTTGACCTCCCGTAGTGGTCCTTGCTTTTTATAAAGCGGAGCGGGGCCAATTTCTCGTACTTGCTCCGTGTGCCCCCCTTTCGTCGAGTGCCCACTGGACTGTTGGCCTACCAAGTACTTTCCTGCTGCTCCTGCCGCTCGCTTGACGGGCGGAGCACTCGTTATCCTTACGGTTCTGTTCTGTTCTCTCTGCTGGGGCCCCTCCCATTGCTCTAGCCATAAGCTATGGCAGCTCCGGCTCGCAACCATGGGGGCCCGCCCCGCGGGGCCAGAGTGGGCTTAGCAGTCAGCCTTCATTCGAATGGAGTAGGGGGTCTTTCGCTTTTGCCGGATCTAGAGAGATACTACGAGTCCTCCGTCCCAGATTCCATCGCCGCGGCCATCTGGTTCACCGGTACTACCAAAAAGTCTCATGCTTACATTACTGTTATTGATGGTTTGATTATTTTGGACTACGAAGACCTCGGTCATGCTTCTGGTTTCCATTCCCATTAGAATATTGATGAGAAATCTCCTTGTGCTCTGCCATAAGAACTTGGAGTCTGTATCATGGTGAAAGTAAGGTAATGCTGTGATTCTTGCTCAAAAAACATACCGAACGCGTTCGAGTTATTGGCTCGTCCGACCCGGCAGCATTCATGAGTCGCTCGTTCAACTGTCCCTCGGAGACATGGTCGAGAAGTACCATGCATGGTTACCCTCTGTCCTTTCTTTCTCTCGGTCCCACCCAGAAAAAGATGGCTTAGCAAAAAAAATTGAGCGCCCCTACGAAAGCCTTTATTAGTAAAGTCAAGCTTTGGCTCCCTAAAGACTCAAAAAATGAATCAAAAAAAGGGGGACTTATGCAACGGGCTATGCCACCCAAACCAACTGAGGGAAATTGCATCCGTCCCATCGCAAGCACCTACAATGTCATGATCACATAGGTTTACCCTTTTTCTTTGGTAGTTCAACGGACGGTCACCCCTCCAACAAGAAAAGGTATAAATATGGAAACTTCTCTGCCATTTGAATCGGATAAATTTATGGAGGAAATCGGGTTTTAAATTTCAAGAAACCACACGATTATATAGCCAAAAGGAATAGGCCGCACCTAAAATCATCCCAAGCGCTGCTAATGTGGCTACTAAGCTATTTCTTTGGAAAGCTCCTACTAAGATGGGAAATTCCCCGATAAAGCTGCTAGTACCAGGTGAACTCATATTGGCCAAAGTAAAAGAAAAGAAAATGGTAGAGAGATTCGGAATGGTGCTCACTAAACCTCCGTAATATCTAACAAGTCGAGTCTTATGTCGGTCATATAGAACACCAACACATAGAAAAAGGGCTGAAGGAACCAGTCCATGACTTAACATTGGTAGAATGCTACCTCCAATTCCCTGTATGTTTGATAGAGCGAAAGATTTCTCCCGGAGTATGCCGATTACCCCCCGAACCGTACAAGATAGTTACCACCTATCATACGGCTTTCTAACATCACTTATTTTTCTGGTCGTTCCGCTCTGTCGATCGATGGTAGTATAAGAGATCTGTAACCCCCCCGAAATGATTTACATTAGGGTTCCTGCTTCCTAACCATAGTTAGCATGTATCTCCCCGGGTCATACTTGAGTATCACATCGTAGACCCCCGCCCAACTCTATCTTCCTTATCAGTGAACCGAAACTTAGTGCGTAGGTACTCTTCAATGCAGCGTGGACGAGACGACGTCACATACTACAATCGCGTACAAAAGTCTTGCCCTTCAGCTCGGCAATATGGAACCTATCACTCCCGCCGTTCCTTTATGAGGTCTTATCGGGATATAGGTAGGCCCAAGCCTTTCCTTTCCCACCGACCGAGCGGTAGTTTCTCACGGCTGACAAATAGGAGTGACGGCCGTAAAAGAAGGGCACCGACCCCATTCCCCCCTCCCCCCATCATCTTTCTTTCCTTCTCGAGAAAGAGAAAGAAGAGAAGAAAGGATTGATTCTCTTCTTTCATGTGAGAACGGCCCTTTCTTGTATCGAAAGGTTTGTCGCGCTATACACCACGTTGAGAAAGTCCAACCTCCTATGTACCGTACCTTTTTTTTACCTCGAAAGGTCTGCAAGCCTTATGATGCTACGGTCGGCTGTCCGAAGTGCAAGGGGTAAACTCGGATTCGGATGGGATAGGATTGTGCGTTCGAGCCCTTCGGGTGTCATATTTTGGCCGAGTTTACCCGTAATCCCGCCCTTATGTTAATGTTAGGCGACCGTAATCTTTTGTTACGTTCCACCGCTGTTACGCCAGAAAGAAAAGGTTCCACACGAGCTCTCTTTCTGCGGCGTGGTGGCAGGACCAATAGGGGATTGGCTCCGGGATAGGGGTTCCTCCGCAGGGGTCATGCAAATACATAGGCCCCTTCCCTTCTCTTTTGGATAAATGGGGTGCTTTCCGATCTACGGTCCCTCGGAGCGAAGGGTTAGGCAGGTAGTATGGGCCCTCTGACTTCCAGCTATGTGCTGTGCGGCTCCCGCGAAGCGAATGAAGGGAAGCTCTTCGAGCTTACAGGTGAGCTTACGTTTACTCTCTGCCTCTTTGATTGGTAGGCGGGCGGTCAAAGCCCCCTACTTAAGATTCTATTCATAAGGGTAATTTTTTGTTGTCGTGACGCTTTGGTTAGGCCGACTTATAAGGCAAGTTATAGCTTCTATAGTGGCCCTTCCAATTCCACTTTGTTGTAGTTTGTATTTTGACTGAATGAATATATCAAACCAAACAAAGGCGAGCAGTATAAGCCCTTCTCTGGCCCTGGGAAAAGCAGCGAACTAAGGTTTTGAACCCTTGCAACTATGATAGAAAGCCGTTTGCTTGTTGCCAAACCCCTTCGCAATCAAAGTAGGCCGCAACTCTTGTATTTTAGTCGGTCGGGGGAAGCTACCGCTTATACGACAGCTCCGCTTCCTCGTCTTGCTTCTGGAAAAGCTTCTACTTTGCTTGCGCGAAAGTGCTTTTCGCTAGGTCAAAAAGCTTCCGTCAAAGCGAAAGAAAAGATCTCATCCAACAGAAATCCATCCGCATATTGAGCACAACTGATATGCGGCTACAGCTAGGCGATCATATCATGCCATAAAAAACTTTGATATGTATAGAGAGATCCCCTATATATACAGATAGAAGAGATGTTTATGGACAGACATTCCATTTATTATTAGTTTTGGGGCTGAAAAAGCTCGTCGATCCAAACAAATGAATCATTCTTCTGGTGTCTCTGCGCCCCCCTGAAACTGACCCACAGCACAGCGCCCATTCGCTTTGCGCGCGGGAAGGGGTTCCCCAAGCTTCGCAGAAGAATCTAGGTTCCTCCGTGAAGTTCATGAGACCGCGGCGGAGTGGAGCAGCCGCGACACTCTTTTTCCTTAGCTGGATCTCGCAGGTGCCACCTAAACGGTAAGTAGGCGGCGGATGTGTGACGTTTGGAGTTGTCGTTCGTGCACCTGTCCCCAATGGAAGAATGAGTGATCCTTTCCCCTGCAGATCATGGCCTTACCACTCGGTCCCCGATGGCCAGCGGGGGATTCGGTATAGCAGCTCACGTTCATTTGCGCCTTTCCGCAGGACTGGGCACATGTTAGCTATAGGAAGTATGGTTCCGAAAATGACTTCGGTTCGCCAGTTCAGGCTCAACTCCTCGCTTTACGTTAGCGGACCTACGGCTCGGGCCGGGGCTCCGCGCTCTTTCTTTCTGTGTTGGACAATGCCGGGGAGAGAAGGGAATGCGTCGAGGAGGCGAACAACAACAAAACAACTACATTTTGGCTTTTCCCTCCATGAGATGAGCCCAGTGCATTGGACCGATGGATAAGAGAACTGAGCTGGCCCAAAAAGCGCTGGGGCGCTCTACGTACGATGTAGACTCCATCAGATACATATCGATTTCTTTCTGATGGATCAAGAATAGATAGTTGTCTCATCAATAGATAGAAATAGGCTCAAAGACCTTATTATTGATTCCCTCTCTATTCTCTATCTATTTCTACTCTTTAGATCTATCAGAACAGATCAGGCTATCTATCACTCATTTTTGAAAATAGCACGTTCATCTCGCTTTTCGTTCATTTTCGCCACGCCAACATAGCCGCCATAATAAGAAGAAGCAGGCGAAGCAGCTAGAAGCGAGCGCTTCTAGCCCTTTGATTTTGATTTACGAATGAATTGGGAAAGCCAACAGAAAGATTCGATTCAGACTTCGTGGAGCCGGTGCTGTTGTTGCCGTCTAACGACCATCCCCCACTCCCGTCCCGGGGCGCTAAGGGATTGAAGGGAACAGACGGCAGTGTTTTGCTGACGCCTCGAATCAAGCTTTTGTTGCGACATGCTATGTTTTCTCCCCCATTGCTAGTAGGTTGATGGGTCGCACGCCCGACACACATGTTTTGGCCTTATGTGTCCATAACTCAAAATAGGTGACCTAACGGCCGCCGCCCGACTAAACAAACCAATAGTCACCAGATTCATATGGGCTACTGAGGAGTAAGCAATGATCTTCTTTAGATCGATCTGTCTTGAAGTGGTCAAGGAAGTATATATTATAGCAATTGCGCTTAAAGTATAAATGAAAGGAGTAGAACAAAGTGTCGCTTCGGGAAACATGGGTATTGAAAATCTTAAAAACCCGTGGGTTCCAAATTTTAAAGGAATTCCTGCCAAGATGACGGATCCTGCCGTAGGTGCCTCTACATGAGCTTCGGGTAACCAAATATGAACTGGTACCATAGGGACTTTGACGGCGAAAGTGGCGAAAGAAGCAATCCATAGAAAGATTTGGCGCCGCTCACTAAATTCTGTGGTTAATGATATTTGTAAATCAGTGGTTCCTGTTTGGAAAAGAGTCAACAGAATAGCTAATATCATAAAAAGAGATCCAAGTAAAGTATAAAGGAAAAACTGATATGCTGCCTTGATCTTTCTTTGTCTCGAACCCCATACTCCTATAATAATGGTAGAGTAAGGGGTGGCCCCAAAGCGGAATTGACCGGGGGTGCTTGGTCGAAGCTCCAGTAGGTAGCCACTCCCTTCTCAGGGAACCGTACGTGAGACTTCCGCATCATACGGCTCCGTCCCGAGCTTCGGTCGTCGGCCCTTGTCATTAGACCACTATCTATGCATGTATTTTTAGCCTGGACTCTCTAATCTTTTAATTTTCGGGTGGTGGCGAATTATGCAGCTTTCGCTGCGGGAGATGCCTGCCCGTAGGGCCCGGCCTGCTTCTCGCCCAAAAGAACTGCTCACTAGCTAGCCGGACTAGTGGGGCGCCCTATCTGGAGACATACTGAAAACCATACCTTTCGAACCGAACGCAACACCCATCTTCCAAATCTAAAGATAAATGGGCTCGTTAAGAAGAAAGATGGAGTGCGGCCTATAGAGCACATGTAACGCACAGTCGGGTTGCTCACGCAGCGGATCTCTTATAGTACGAGAGAAAGAGAGATGTGAAAGTAATAGCCTTACCTTATGGTATGGCTGCCCCCCGACTTACGGCCTTTTACGCTACTACTACTGTGATGTGAGCGGTTCTTTCGGGTTTTATCTTTCCTAATTCTCCTGGCCGGAACTTGTACGCAGCACTTATACGGAGGTGCATGCATAAAGGTTTGGAACTCTTTTTTTATCTGAGAATCTGAAGGGCAGGACCCTATTCTCGAACCTTCTGCCGAGCTTAACCCTGCCCGAGGAACGCCTTTTGATTTGATGGGGGCCAAAGAAATGTCTCCACCAGCTGTCAACAGTCTTTCTTTGGAATTCTACTGAACGGGTCGATCCTCTGCTCCCCTTTGTTTTAGCAACTTATCCTAAGGTTTTCTCTCCTTTCAGTCGAGTGACAAAAGTACCTTGCCAAGAGCTGCGACGACAGAGGAACCAACCCGCTTGCTGTGGCGGGGCGGCTTTTTTTTGTTTCACAATAAGACCTGGACGATTATCCCTAACCTCGGTAGCTTACGAGTTTACGTCCATCCCTGGTCGGGTACAGTTTCCTTTTGATTTCTCCCTTGTAGCCGTTACCTGAATTTGCGCAAGTGTGTCCACACCCCCCAAACAGACTTGACGAGGAATCCATTCTCGCGAACAAACACAACCCCTACACACACCTAGGAGCACCCCTTCCTGCATATCCATACAAGACCCGAGTAGGCGGGTCGAGGTCCTACGAGGTACCCACTACTCGGAGTACCTCCCAAAAGGAAAAAGATGTGTTTGTCAGGTTCGGTTCTTCTTAGTTGGATTGGGCGGGTTCGACCAGAAATGCTATGCTTACACACAAGACTACCCCTCTTCCCGAAAGCTTCGCGGGGACTACTTTACGACGACGGACGACCGCCCATAGGGGGTTTACTGCAGAGGAAAAGCTTTCACCCAGCGAATATAAGATACTCCGCTCCGCACAACATAGGGATTGGCATGCTTTCGGGAAAAACATAGAATAGTAGAAAATCCAGCATGCGGAACACGGCGATCATTAGAAATTCACGAATTAAAAATGCTGTAATATACTCTTTCCCATAACTTCTCATACCAGACCAACCCACTGAAATGCAAATAGGGATCAGAAATGTGGTCAATATCACGAAGAATAAAGAGATACCGTCTATATCCAAATAAAAATTGATGTTTTCATAAGGAAGCCATCGAAGGCTTTCCACAAATTGAGATTTGGCCGTAGAATAGTCCAATTGTATCCGAGGAACAGGAGAATACAAAAAAGTAATAAGAGAGGCACACAGACCAATTAATCGTATCAGTCGTATTCTTGAATTTGGAATGAAAAGAGGAGTAATGCTTCCTAGCACAGGACACAGAATAAGACCACTTAGATTAGAATAGCATTCACAGAAATGTTCTAACATATAGTAGAATCGAACATTGAAGAGATTCGTTGACAACAGTCAAAAGATAGGCGCTAAATTCCAATACAATAGGGGTCTATCAGTTCAAGTCAGCTGAACACCGTGATTTATGAGTGGGTAGGTGGGTTAGGCGCGCCTCTCGCCCACTAAGAAGTAATGAGGCTAGTCTCCCCCTGGAAGTAGTGGTGCCCCCTTCCCGTGTATGCGCCTTTATTTATATTCTTTCTATTTTTGCATTCTTTATCCAATGGATAATCTTTCTAAATCAATCTCTCGGGCAAAACGCAATTCGTCGATTTCAATCCCAAGGTGCACCTTGTCTTTTTTCAGGTAGCTTTGTTACGCCTATTCAGCTATTGGTGCATTGGTCATAGCCGAAATTCGTTGAAGAAAATAAAATGAAGTTTTGTCTTTCTTTCAATCCAAATAAGAGAACAAAGAAACCATTCAAAAAGAAATCCAGGATGACAGCTTTCAAAGAGTAAGAGACAGGGAGGGGGAGGCTTTCGAAACCAAACGAGACTAGAAGGAACATGGGAATTAGCACCATTCCTATGAGTGTTTTTGTCTTGAAGAGCCAACAAAGGGAGGCACTATTGCCCTCATCAATGAATTAATGAGTTTCTTCGCCCTCCGAAGGACTCGTTTTCAGCTCCTGGAGGAACCTAGCTTCTTCAGCGAAGCTGGAGGAGAACCCCTTATATATTAGATTCAAAAAAAAGTCAAAAAATCAAATGATTACACAGCCCACTTCGCTCCGCTGCTCTGCTCGCTCCGACGATTCTACATACCGGCCGAAAGAGACTGAGCCCGGGCGAAGTCAATCACATTGAGTTGTAGATTGACATAGTTAACCTTCGTGCACTTATATATAATATATAGTCAGAGTTGAAGCTGAGCGTTCACCTTAGCGGCACCTTTGACCTCAGATGCATGTGTTAAGCATATAACTAGCGAGCGAACCATACTTCGGATATCGCTCGGAGCAAGGCCAGTCGCTGGATTAAGACTAACAGGACCATTCCTTATGGAAGACCCAGCAAGAGACGTCACTACCTACCTAGGCCTCAGGATGAACTCCGGTGTTGAGGCCTGAAGACTGGAAATTCAACCCTAATAACAAAGTTCCTCTCCAACCAGTCGAGTTACTACGTTCCTTGCTTCACTTCAGTAAATTCATTAACACCGTATTTGATTCCATCTTGTTTTCTGTGCTAGTTACTATCTATAGTAGTGGACTAACTGGGCTGGGCACAACTCATTTAAAAAGGAATGTCAAAGCATTGCGGATTCTTCCTTCGACGTCTTATTGCCCTTGATATTAAAAGAGGTGCAAGCCTTATTTACCTATATACCTTTTATATCTTCCGCTTTCACGGATATTCGCCAGCTTTTTGCCTCTGGTGGCCCTTGACTGACCCGTCTCGTATCGTTTTGATAGTAAGTACATGGGTTCTACAATCTTTTGTTAACCTTTAGCTGCGGGCTCCACGGAGAAAGTTGTCGGATAGCAGCGATTCCTATTGCTAAACTATGGTCTTTTTTTTCTTTTCCCTTTACCCGGTCCTATCTCGAGCAGGATCACTCTGCTCTTTGGTGCTCGGGATTCCCATTCAAGAACCAGTAACTCACCGTCTGATTCACGTGGATCAGAGCCATCGAGTCGATAATAATTGTTCTTCGGTGCAGCTCTGACCCTACAGCAAGATCACGCTGCCGTTAACTAGATAGTTCAGGGGACGAGTCTCTTAACTCGATCTTATTATTTGATTATTAAGCCCGCTTTTGCATTGCCGAACTCTTCTTGTATTTGCCATCAGGTGAAGGAAGGAGGAACCCTTTTGCCATAGACCAATTACCTGAGATTGGCTAGCATGAGGCGTGCCTCGGCGTTCCTCGGAGGTTAACCCTAGTTGATTCTGCACTCCCTAAAGAGAACAATCCATTCCTTTAGCATAGCTAACGAATAAGGAAAACTGAACTACGGCGCTCACCGAATGTATCACTCATCCCGCTCCTAAGGTAAGGAGGTCCTCTGTGTGTTATAATCTTTATTGGAATTCATTGATAGTTACTTTGCCAGGTTCTAGGGGGGGGGCTACTCTTTTTTTTTTTCTCGATCGAGCCGCTCTCCCTCATTCCACTCGTCCAGCCCTCTTCACGAACTTGTACAATCGATGCCACAAAAATAGCCAACTCTATTATCAAAGAAATCAGGAAACGGGCGATGATTTGGCACCAGATATCCGGAGGTGTGGAAAGAGCAGCTGTGAGAAGCGGAAAAACCATAAAAAACGACGATTGTTCGTGAAGGTTTCCAAAGAAAGACCCCTTGGTTCTGGCAAACGGATCACAATTACAGGTACCTGGGAGCATACCGATGGAATGAACGAAATACGAACAGTTAACATAATATGGTCATAAATCTTAGGTTGTAACTTGATCATGAGCGAATTTGTTGATGTTGCACCCACGAAGTATGGAAAGTGCCAAACATTGGGAACGACCCGGGGAGGAGTTAGGAACAGGAACAAGAAGAAGCGAGAACCACTTAAATGGAGGAATCGATTGTATTTCGTCCTTTGTTCTCCATAGCAACTGGGGATCAAAAAGCACCAAATTTGATAACTTATTAAAGGAAAGACAAAATAAGAGCATGCTATTGAAGACATTGCAACAAATGTCGAAAAGGCCTCCGCTAATTGTGTACAAACAAAAAACGAGTCAAAAGGCAGGGTAAGAAAGCGTGATGCTAATGGAGATATTAACTCTTCCGGGAACCAGTAACGCGTAAACCATGTCAAACCAAGACCGATCAATATCCGAACGGAACGGATTCGAACTTCTCCTAAAATCGTTTCCGATGCGAAATTCAATTAATAGGATATATATAAGTAATTCAAAGCTAAAAGTGAAGGATTTTATAGGGTTCATGTACCCATGTTCCTATACGTATATCACTAATGGTATGCAATTTCCTATTTGATAATTTCTCTCAAGTATTTCGTATCTATAAGCAGGGGGCGTGGCCAAGAAGCCTACACTCCAGCGGACTCACCCTTTGGGTCTCGCTTCCAGCACAGGAGGCCAAGCATTCTGCCAGACGTCCCGCCTTGGGAGCCCCGTTAGCCTGCTTGACCAATGGGAGAAGCCAACTCCGTTCCTCCAGCTTCGCTGAAGAAGCTAGGTTCCTCTGAAGCGAAGCTTAGCGAGCTGGCCGATCACTACATAAGCCGCTGGCAGAGAAAGCTCGAGGAGAAAGATTCATTCGTTGCTAAGCCAAGGTCCCAGGTCTCCGAGTCAGCCCGCGCTTTTTCGAAGAATCCTGCACCCATGGGCATACGGCCTTGTAGGCCTTCCCTTTCCGCCGGAGCTTCATGGGTGTTGCCCCGTTCCCCAATCAGATATGATATTTGGATGTGAGCTATACTCCGCGAGGACCCAAACGGGCGTATGGCCTTGCCATTGGACCTCTCTTCCCATGTGACTAGAAATGTTCAGTGACAACCTCTCAATTGTCATTGCCTGGCCTCTCTAGCTACCACAGTAGCACCTAGTGTGGTCAGCACCAATCGTGTTCGGGCAACGAAGCTTACACTCATTCACATTGGTTCATCCTGCTATGCTCCGGGCCTTTTGCTCTCCGTAAAAAAAAGGTGGCCGGCCTTTCGTCAAGGCCCAGGAATCCGCTGGACATCTCAGCGGCGGGATTTGATACCCGCATCTGATCGAAGTTTCATTTTAGTGCCCCAAGATAAAGGAGAGCTCTTTCTAGGTGGGTCGCTTCGCGCAAGACATTGCTTAGGACCAACGGGTCACACGACAGGTGCACGATCGACTTTGTACGCTCCATCCTTCGCCCTCAAACCCCGGAGAGCTTTGAGTTGCTTCGCCCTTTTGCCTATCGGCTTGGCAGGCAAGCTACCTTGATCCGTCTTCGGCTTCGATTTGTTATGCCCAGCAGCTCCAACAAGCCCTAAAGTATCTTGCCGCCTAAAACTCTGCCAAGAAAGCCCTACTTTACCTTTGATCCTATGTGCCCAGAGAATGCTATGCGTTCTCCACTTTCGGACCTCGCAAAGAGAGAACGTGCTTTTTCCTCTCACTTTCTGTCTCATTCGCGGAGCGAAGAAAGCGGTAGGAACCCCAGCTACCGTTATCCTTGGGAAACCAAAAGAGCTAGCAAAGGCAAGGGATGCAGTCTCTCTCTTGGCCTTTGGAGAGGAGAAGGCAGAGAAGAAGACGTCCTTCACTAAAGTTTTTGTGCTTATTACACCCTTACTAGCAAAGGCGCTCTTAGACAAAGACAAAGGAGGCATTCCCGTAGGAAGGCCGACCACTACATAAGCGGCCATCAGTCCAGGAGAGAAGCAAGCTACCTTTCTTTGATCCACCTTTCCGGGCAGGAAAGAGAACGAAAAGAGGCCGCTGATGGTGTTCGTGGTAGGTTCGAGAATCTTGCGCGGCGGAGCTAACTCCTCGATCGTGTTCATTTTTTTCTGGCAGCCCCCCTTGATCCATCGTACTGGAGCGATCTGAGAAGAACTATTAGGGTCATATTCTATACTCTCTACAATGCCCATAGAAATCGTGCTTCGTTTCAGATCAATTCTTCGCAGCAATCGCTTCGAGCCACCCCCTTGTTGAAAAACCGTAATACGCCTTGAGGAATTCCTACCAGCAGACTTTCCTGTATTCAAAGTGAATTGTCTAAGTGCTCGTGCTCTCCCTGGTCTCATTGTTTATCTCGTATTTTATTCCGTCTGACTCCTCCTACTCCTCCTTTCCGAAAAGATCATCCTTGGTCCTTTTGACATAAGATTCTCGGCCGCTCAAGAGACTCTCTCTTTATATATATTTATACGCAATCTTGACTCCTACTACGAGTGACTACGCCGATCTTTATATGTTTTGGCCACATCCGTTTCTGCTCCGAAGAGGAAGGTTTGGATCTTTTAATCTTATGTCGTGAGGGATATGACCTATGTTAGGTCCATAAGATACCACAACTTTTGGTTTTATATGATTAACCTCCGAATAATGAGTAGGTAGTTCGATCCTTTTGATTCTTCTCTTCATAGTCAACTTATGGGGGGATGCGAAGCAATAGGTCGAATTACTATATAAAGATAAAGAAGAGTTGTAAACTATAGGACTGATTGTTCGAGTAGGAAGATTTCGGTTTTCCTCCTTCCTTCTCTTCAATAAGAATAGGGATTTTAACAAATTCCTCTTCATTCTCTTGTGCTCAGCGAAGGAACTTCCTAAGCATACTTTTTCGGATCCAAACTTCTTTGTTCTTCTAA